>NC_135232.1:1124338674-1124641705 GCF_051348905.1 Ranitomeya variabilis | reverse complement strand
GTTTAAATTATGAAAAGCTCAGTTTTCTATTGCTTCGGGCAAAAATTCTGTTCACTCATTTGAAAAATGCGACTGATAATATTAGATCTATTTTTCCAGTCTATTCATATTATCAGCTGTTGTAATGTCTGCATACTGCAAGAAAGAAAACCTACTTTATTATGCCACTTTTCAAAATTAGGAATTGTAAAGCTACTAACATAATTGGGAGGTTTTCTGCTTCAGTGCAATGAATTTTGCAATAGCGCTGCTGCCATCAAAGGGCAAACTGGGGGAAAATCTGCATTGGCTTTGTTCCTACGCCTTCTGTTTGCTTTTGCTTTCTTTTCATTTATCCAAGCTTAAATAAATAAACATAAAATACAGTCAAATAAATAATTAAAGAATTGCAAAATTTCCAGACTCCAGATAGTTTTTTTTTTCTATCCAACAGAATTATGAAGGTCAGGGACAAGGTCATGGACTAAGCAAGCTGCAGTAATGATTCTTTTTGTTTAAAAGAGACACAATAAGAACTGCCAGTAGGTGTCAGAATCACTCAGTGACACATGCTCCTGCATTTATAGTGTTACACACCTGTTGCGGGTATGCCAGGCTCTGCTTCCATCACCTCGATTTGCTTCCCTATGTTGTGCTCCACATTGGGATTTGCAAGTTTTCCAGTGTGTCTCAGAGACTTCATCTACGAAATCCTATTTAAGATCCATCAGGACACATACCAGTGTCTTAGGATTGAGACTCAATACTTTTGTTTGGTCTACTCCACCTCCTATAAATTCCATGCTTAATCTGTTTCCATACCTTATGGGTTCACTTCAACTGTCCTGTTGCTCCTCAGATTCCTGAGTGTGCCAAGTCCTCGCTTCCCATGAACCTGAGGATGCCTACCTGGACCAGAGCCTTAGAGGATCCACCCAAGTGATCAGTGGAATAACTAGAGTCTGATGGGCCTTGGTGCAAAATTTGGACCTGGGTTCCCCCATGCTGGTCAGATGTATGGGCTTTTGAAGAGTTCTAAATCCTATAAGGACAAACAAATTGCACCTCCATCCCCATTATGTAGTAATGTCTTCCATCCTGGACCCATCCTTGTATACAGTGGGGAAAATAAGTATTTAATACACTCCCGATTTTGCAAGTTTTCCCACCTACAAAGAATGGAGAGATCTGTAATTTTTTATCATAGGTACACTTCAATTATGAGAAACAGAATCTTTAAAAAATCCAGAAAATCACATTATATTGCATGAAATAAGTACAGAAACAGATACAGAAAACTTTGTTTGCAGTTACAGAGGTTAGATGTTTCCTGTAGTTCTTGACCAACTTTTCACATACTGAAGCATAGATTTTGGCCCTCTCCTTCATACAGATCTTTTCCAGATCTTTCAATTTTTGGGTGTGCCATTCGACAATATTGAATTTCAGTTCCCTACAAAGATTTTCTATTTGGTTCAGGTCTGGAAAATGGCTAGGCCACTTTAGAACCTTGAAATGCTTCTTATGGAGCCACTGCTAGTTGTCCTGATTGTGTGTTTCAGGTCATTGTTTTGCTGGAAGACCCAGCCATGACCCATCTTCAATGCTCTTACTGAGGGAAGAAGGAAATTTGGGTAAAATCTCGCTATACATCACCCCATCCATCTTCCCTTAAATATGGTGCAGTCATCCTGTCCCCTTTTGCAGAAACACACCCCCAATGTATGATGTGTCCCCCACTATGCTTCATGGTTGGGACGGTGTTCTTGGGGTTGTACTCATTCTTCTTCTTCCTCCAAAGACAACAAGTGGAGTTGATACCAAAAAGTTCAATATTGGTCTCATCTGACCACATGACCTTTTCCCATGCCTCCTCTAAATCATCCAGATGGTCATTTGCATACTTAAAACAGGCCTGAACATGTGCTGTCATGAGCAGGGACCTCTCGTTTCCTGCAGGATTTTTATCCAAGATGGCATAGTGTGTTTCTAACGGTAATGTTTGAGATTGTGCTCCCAGCTCTCTTCAAGTCATTGACCAGTTCCTCCTGTGTAGTTCTGTGCTGATTCCTGACCTTTCTCAGAACCATCCTTACTCCACAAGGCAAGATCTTGAACAGAGCCCCAGACCGAGGAAGACTGACAGTTATCTTGTGTTTCTTCCATTTTCTAATAATTGATAATAACAGTTGTTGCTTTCTCAACTGCTTGCCTAATGTCCTGTAACCCATCCTAGCCCTGTGCAGGTCTACAATTTTGTCCCTGGTGTCCTAAGACAGCTTTTTGGAATTGGTCATGGCAGAGAGGTTGATGGAAGTGTGATTGAGTGTGTGGACAATCATCTCGTATACAGGTAGAAAGTTTAAACAGGTGCAGTTAATACAGACAATGAGTGTAGAGTAGGAGGCTTCTTAAAGAAAAACTGATAGGTCTGTGAGAACCAGAATTCTTGCTGGCTGGTAGGTGATCAAATATTTATTTATGGCAATAAAAATTAATTATTTAAAAATCATGCAATGTGATTTTCATTTTTTTATTTTTAAATTCTGTTTCTCACAGATGACGTGTACCTACAAAAAAATTACAGACCTCTCCATTCTTTGTAGGTGGTGTAGGGGTTGTACTCACTTGCGTGTGTCAGCAGGAAGACAGTAGGCATGTTCCATTAAAAGCACATGTGGGTTTATTGTTTCATAAACCCTGAAGCCAAACAGAAAACAAACACATTTCAGATCAGGCAAACAAAATACAAATGTCCGTAGCAGGGCTCTGCTCCTCCAGACCTGTGGGCACACAGGCTGGGGTAGCGTCCAGTATTCAGGCTTGGTCTGGAGCCAAAGACACACACGAGGTCTTCTTCCTCACAATATGCAGACCTTGTGCCAAACAACAGCCCCCATTATTTAGGCTGTTAACCACACCCAGAGGTGAGGTATGTGGGTAGCTTGACCCGCCGATCTCTGACAGCTATCGGTAACCCGATCTCAGGTGCAACAAATGAACCTCTTAGTACGTTCATGGACTAGAGAAAATACTCCAGGTTACATCACAGAGACAAACCATCTCTGTGACACATACCTCTCATCGATTGCGTGACCATTAGCCACACTATAGTGGGAAAACTTGCAAATTCGGTAGTGTACCAAATACTTATTTTCCCCACTATATATGTGCCCCATCCTGGCTGATAGACATTTAATATTTATGGTACCTCTACCTGATGGGAGGTGCCTGAGCAACGTGTATACTATGCCCCCTGAGGAAGCGATAAAGACTGCACGCGAAACGCGCATTGGGGTACGGAATCCAGGACCCTTACAGGACATCCCGACACATATGGGTAATTCAACTTAACCTAATTTCATTTGCGCTAACTGTTATATCTATGTTGGCGTTTTGGGGACATGTGGTGACTCTCAGCACATTAGAGCATATGACTTGGATTTAATCCATACATGTCTGCAAATAGCCAAACCCATTGTGTGTGTACACATTATTTAAATAATTGAATCAATTCACTCTTGTCCTGTTTGAGTATCTGGGTTCCTTTGATGTATATACGGATATAGTCGCTAAATACTCTTGTGACTAAGTATTTATTATGATATGGTACATTAATGTTTATAAGACTGATTTTTGTCAATAAAAAGAAGTTTTTGTGTAAACCCATTGGCCAGTTTTGACTCTCTATTCTCCTTTTATGCTATTATCTGTAATAAGAGTCGCCATTAATGTGATATTTCTAACTGACGCCTTTTTTGCGTGTATACTATGCTTGTTTGCATGCTTGCTAGTTATCAGGTCCCTTGTTGTAGTTAATCTTCTAGTACTTGCCTAATCTTGCCGTACCTGCCTAAACTTGCTGTCCCCATCTTTATACCAACCATACGTGCCTGCACCTATCAATGCCCTCATGCACACCAGCCCTACTTCCGGTACCTGCCAATGCCCACCTGTGCTGTTCCTGTTGCCTCTGTCATGCCTGCCTCTACCTGCTGAACTTTCCCTTCTAGGCTGTTCCAGCTTCCTGCCCCTTTGGTGTCAACTGTTGTGCATCCGAGGTCCACCCTGAAGTCTACTCCCACCATCAAAGGTTCTACCAAAGAGTCAGATGTTTACCTAGTTATGCCCATCCAGGCTCTCCTCGGACCACGACACAGTAGTTTTACCACCACTCCCGTTACAGTTTGCTCAGGCAATGGAATCCGCTGGCTCTAATCCCTTTCCAGCCCATGACAAAATCATGTCCTATCTATGGATTTGATCTACTTGCCTAGATACCTTGACATCTGAGGCCACTTCTGCACCTGCTGAAGTTGTGGCAACCTCAGCAAGGAATCTCTAGACTACCAGCTATATTCCTGATTTTGGATCCCATATGTCTGCTCTACTACATTATGACAGTGATCCTACACTGTGCTGAGGATTCCTCAATCAATGCACATTGAACTTTGAGCTCTGGGCACACCAGTTCTGTTCTTGTTGGGCCACAGCAGTACTCACGATACCTCATCTGGTGTGGCTCAATACTTTAAGGGAGAGTGGGAATCCTCTGGTCTATAACTTGCAGACTTTTCTAAAAACCTTCTGTATGGTTTTTGATGTGTGAGGTCATGTTTCCCCTGCAGGATCCTCCCTCCTCAGTTTGCACCAAGGAAATCTCGCTGTGGGCCAGTAAATTGTTCTTTTTTGTACTTTATCATCCAAGTTTTCCTGGAATAATGAAGTGCTGATTGCCCCCTTCTGGGAAAATCTTTTGGGGAGAATTAAGGATGAACTGATTGGCCGAGATGTACCCACCTCTCTAGATGACCTGGTATCCCTGGCTACCCAGATTGACCTTAGGTTTCAGTCGTGTTCCAAGGAGATGATCTGAGAGACAAGACCTATGCGCTTGACTCCTACCTTCCAATGGCCGATCATGCAGCAGTCCTCTGTTTTTACACCCTCCTCTGAACCTATGCCAGTAGACAGAGTGAAAGTGGCAAAGCATCATCAGGAGGTCCGGCATTCGGAGAGGAGGTGCTTCTACTGCTGTAGTCCCAAGAATCTGCATCACTCATGTCCAGAGAAGCCAGGAAACTCCAGAGCCCAGGGTCAAAAGGAGAGGCTACTCTGGGTGAGAATTATTGCCCCTCCTTCACTGATTCTGTCAGCATTCATTTCCTGTGGCAACACCCATTTCATAGAATCGATCCATCTGCACTCTGGTTCCACAGGAAATTTCATATGACAGGCAGTAGTGGATCAGTATCAGAGCCCCAATCATTACCTCCAAAGTCCATTGGTGGTTTCATCCGTGGATGCGAAACCTCTATCCAAAGCCGTTCTCTTAATCTCCAAGCTTGTGGAACTTCATGTAGGAATGTTGCATTCAGAGAAAATCTTCTTTTATGTGCTTCCAGGTCTGTCCTATCCTGAGCTCCTGGACCTCCCTTGGCTACGTGCACACAAGCCTGTCCTGGCTTGGAGATCCAGAGAAATACTGTGTTAAGGTCAGTATTGTTATGGGAAATGCCTGATCCATCTCCGGCTACCTCATAAAATTTACCTGGATTGTCTCCCGCTTATTGGGCCTTCACGGACATCTTCGATAAGAAAGTGGCTGTATGACTGTCCTATAGATCTTCTTCCTGGATTTTCTCCTCCTCAAAGTCTGTACCTATCCTTTGTCTCAGGCAGAGACCCGAGCCATGTCCGAATATATAAAAAAAAACTTGCCAGGGGATTTATCTGGAAGTCATCCTCCCCAGCTGGAGCAGGATTCTTCTTTGTTAAAAAAAGGACTTCTCACTTCATCCCGTTATTGATTATAGGGTCTCAACCAGATAACAATGAAAAATAAGTTTACTCTGCCCCCATCTCAGAGTTGCTTGATCATCTCAGTGGTTCTACAGTCTTTACTAAGCTTGATCTACTGGGCGCATATAACCTAGTCCAAATACGCCAGGGAGGCGAATAGAAGATTGTCTTCAACACTCAGGTTGGCTATTATGAATATTGATTAATGCTGTTTGGGCTCTGCAATGCCCTAGCAGTCTTCGAAGAACTGGTAAATTATATCTTTCAACATCTTCTCTACTCTTGTGTGTTTACCTGGATGACATACTATTCTCCTCTGATCTGTTCACACACAGGAGGGATGTCAGATCATCCTGAGATTGAGTAAGAAGTACGTATTTGACCAAACATCTCTTCCCTTCTTAGGATACATAATATCTGACACTGGACTAAGGATGAAATCTGAGAAAATGTCTGCTGTTCTGAAGTGGCATCATCCTGATGGCTTGAAAGCATCCAGTGCTTTCTGGGATTCACAAATTACTAACACCAGTTTATTTCACATTTCTTCTCCAGGCAGCTCCAAATTCTGCCCTGACCAGTAACTCTAAGGTATTGACAGTGCCTTTTCTTCCATAAAACAGGCCTTTTTTTTCAGTTCCAGTGCTGCATCAAATTGACAGTAATTAACAATTGTTCTTGGAGGTTTATGCTTCCTCCTGTGGAGTCAGTGCCATCCTCACTCAAAAATCTATTACATGGCATATTTTGACCTGCAATTTCTTTTCCAAATCTTTCTCAGCTCCAGAACACAACTACTCAATAGGCGATCGAGAACTGTTGGCTATTAAATTGGCTTTGGAGGAGTGGAGCTTTCTACTCAAAGGAGCAATTCATCCTGTAATTATCTATACCGACCCCAAGAACTTTGCCTATCTGCACTCCGCATAGTGACTAAATCTACATCAAGCCAGGAGGTCTGGTTTTTTTGCTCACATTGATTTTGTTCTCCAAGAATATCAAAGCGGATGTCTTCTGACCAGGAGGATTGGCTTCATTGAGCCCTCCAACATGCTTACTATCCCTCCGCTGGACTTGACTCAGGTCCCATCCGGAAAGACCTTTAGTTCACAGCATTATTGGTAACCTTCCCTAGGTAAGGATATTGTACGTTTTGTCTAAGCCTATACCTCCTGTGCCCACAATAAGACTCCGAAACTGAGTCCGACTGGCAAGTTACTTCCTTTGCCCATACCATTTGCTCCCTGGCAGCACATCATGATGGATTTCAATATCGATAATGATGAGCAAATACTAGAATGCTCGGATGCTTGTCACTTGATCACAGCAATTTCTCATGTTTGGGTACTCATTTTAAAAAGTGTAATGAATGTCAATGGGAAATCTGAACATTTTTTCCGACAGATCCTACTAGGAGGTCTCGGGGGGGCAGTGAAAATGTTGAAATGAATGGAAAAAGTGCTGAAAGGAAGGAAAACAGCATGAGGAAGATCCCTGGAAGCATCTCAGACTCCCAGATCACTGCTGAGAACAATGGTGTCACACTTTTACTCCACTTTAAGGACTGACAATAAAAGATTCAAAACCGACGAGAAATCGGATTTTTCTTGCATATCAGGCTAACTGTTAAAAGGGTTTAAAAAAAAAAATAAAAAAAAATATATATATATATATATATATATAATTTAAGTAAACCAAAATTGAATTTTTTATTAAAGTATTAGAAATTTTATGAATGAAGCAAGAAGGAAATTTGGGACTCAAATACACCCTGTATTAGACATAAAGGAAGACCTCATACATATTCTATTCAAATTGTCATACAGTGGTAATCCTAGACTTATAAAGGCTATGCTCTAAGTACAGATCTTTCCCAAATTTACAAGCAGTGTCCTCCATACACCCTTGAAGACACCAACTTTAGTGCCTTATTAAAAACAAATTTAGAAAGTGTACTTGTGGTACTTCTACACTCATAAAGGCTTTGCACAAATTGCAAAGCCAGAAAAAAATATATAAGTAGGGTCATTCATACCCACTGGGGCAGCACAACACCTCCAAGGTATGAAGGGACAGTTTATGCCAGGTGTCCAGCTTTGAGACCCAATAGCTGAAAGTTGCTGAGGAATTAGGGAGTACGCTTTTTTTAGGACAGGCATTGCTTGCCCATCTTTAAAAACTTTTCCCTCCTTGTTAAAATTACCCGGTCATTAGGGTTGTACATCAGGCAGGGTGTCATGAAATTTGCCAAGGCCTTTGAAAGTGTACCCTTGCCTCTGCTGTGTGTCTCCATCACCTCTCTTCCTTGGTTGCCCCTGATGTATTTTCTGAGCTATGTAAATCTGAATTGCCTGAATAAAAGTTTGAATATCCATTGCAAAACAAAGCGTCTCTATGAAAAAACAAGTTTGAGACTCATTATATGAGATAATAATAATAATGTTAGACCGTATTATTATTAGTAGCAGTGACTGTGTAGCAGCAGTAGCAATGGAATTAATAGAAGCAGCAGTAGAAGTGTTGATAGTATAAAATATATTATTATTTTCTGAAAAAAAGTGTTTTCTTAGAAAACTAGTCTCTCTATATGTTAGCATCACAACTAAGTGAACAGATGGCCGTGCAATCACTTTATCTAGGGCAGAAGCTATCCATTCTGGCTTCCAAGTCCATATTTCTTAAGAAGTAATTCAAAGCATTCCTTAGGGATGTCTCTGAGAAAGAGAACTCATGTATAGCGTAGCTTATCCTTGCCATAGGTAATAGCCAGCCACCTGGTAACTTTGGCTTCACCCTAGATTCTTTAGGAGTAGTGATGAGCGAATATACTCGATACTCAAGATTTCCCGAGCATGCTCGGGTGACCTCCGAGTATTTGTAAGTCCTCGGAGATTTAGTTTTCAGTGCCGCAGCTGAATGATTTACATCTATTAGCCAGCTTGATTACATGTGGAGATTCCCTAGTAACCAGGCAACTCCCACATGTACTTATGTTGGCTAACAGATGTAAATCATTCAGCTGCGGTGATGAAAACTAAATCTTCGAGTACTTACAAATACTCGAAGGACACCCGAGCGTGCTCGGGAAATCTCGAGTACTGAGTATATTTGCTCATCACTATTTAGGAGTATCAATGTATGTGAAAGAACACATGAAGAAAAAAATTGAAACAGCAGCTTGAGGGATAAATATAACTAATTATAAGATTGATTTGTGTGTGTATGCATTTTTCATATGTGACAAATTGCTGTTATTCCGGTGGCCCTGAAAATTATTGAAATTGCAACACTGAGAAAGAAAAGAAAATGTCATGGGTAGTGATGGCCGAACCCAAAGTATTGGCATGGCTGTGACTGGCTTGCGCACCATGTAAAAGCAAACAAACAAAAAAAGTGGTGCCCCCCCCCCTATTTTTGTCTAAAGTACAAGTAAAACAGACAGCTGAAGGCTAGTTTTCTCAGGATAGGAAGGTCCATGCTTATTGAGCCCATTTCCAGCCTAAAAATAGCAGCCCGCAGCCACCCCAGAAAAGGCATATCCATTAGATGCACCAATTCCGGTGCCATGCCTGGCTCTACCTGCTTGCCCACGTGCGTTGGCAAATGGGGTAATACTTTATATACTATGAACATCTGAGTCTCACACAATTTTTTTTTTCTTTTTTTTAAGTCCGGCCGGACGCAGACATCCGTATGTCCATTTATCACTAGTCAAGGCATCATGGAAATCGCAGGAAGCATAGACAAATGATCTACAAATGATGACAAAATGTAAATTAATTTTTAAAACATCTCAATTTATTTAGTATTTGGTATGAGCATCACAAGCAGATATCTCCATACTTACTGTCTTGGCTGCTATCAGTGACTTTATTAATGGTTGTCTGACGATTGCTCACTGGCACTGATTGCACTTGGGCAAATTATCAAGATCCGTTGCTGGCAGCTGTCTTTGTAGTTGCCAACCACTTATGTGCCAGATGTGCTCGATTGGAGAAGCTGTAGCTCAGATTAGGACATTCTATACTGAAAGTGAAATTTAAATTGACATACCAAGTCCAAGGCATGAAACAGTGTCTACACACAATCAGAAAGCATGTACACAACATTGGGCTATGAGCCAGATGTCCAGCTGTAGGTGTTCCATTGTCCTCACTCCACCGCTCTCAATGGTTATTATGGTGCAGGGCAAGATGGAAATGGAGGTTGAAATGGAGGTCTATATTATACAGCAATGAGTCTCACTTTTGGCTTGGATACAGAGATGGCTAAAGACTGGTCTGGAGACCATTTGGGCAACGCTATGAAGAGACCTTCAAAAGGAAACATAATGCCGGTCCCACTGGCATGTAATATTGAATGAGGTGGCATAATGTATCTTAACAGAACCCAACTAGTGCACTAACAGATCATTTTTATATTAGTTTCTCAAAAATGTTCAAGGGCCATTTTTCAACATGATAATAACGCCATTGTGCATATTACTCATATTATTGTGAGCAGCCTGCATGGTCTAAATGTTCTACCATGGCCTGCAATGTCTCTAGAGTTTTCTCGCATTGACCACATTTGGGACATCATCAGTTGACAATTGCAGAGGGAGCTGACAGCAGTGGATTGTGAGGATTGTGTGCCTAGTGCATTCAACATGGCAGAACATTCCTTAGACAGCCATTAATAACCTCATTGACAGCAGCTGAGATGTGTAAGTGCGAGGATTTCTTCACACGGTTTTCATACTTCATACCAAATTTATCGAGATGTTATGAAAATTAATATTTCCATTTATCGATAACTTGCATATCATTATCATGTCTATCCACCCTGTGTTTTAACTAATTCCACTATTTTCCCTTCTTAGTGTAGCAATTTCAGTGTTGAGGAGTGTTACAGTATATACAGTGGTGCTTAAAAGTTTGTGAACCCTTACATAATTTTCCATATTTCTTCAAACTTTTGACCTATAATTAGTCCTGAATAGAACACAAGTACTAAAAGTAGATAAGAAGAACCTCATCATACAAATTATTACACTTTCTGAGTGACTAAAGTATGTAAACTTTTAGGATTAGCAGATAATTCAGATAATTAAAGGTGAAATCAGAATGGTAAATATAAATCGTTCCACTTGGCAAACACGATTTAAGAAAGGTTCTTCTTCACATCTGGTATATATATTTTTTCTTCTCCTGATTTCTCACCCTAACCGTTTGGCTTATTATTGCTATTAAAATGGAAGAGGTAATTAGGGTTGACATTACCTTGCTCATTTACAATTTTATGTATTACAGTTACATTTTCTTCTGCTATTTAAAGTTAGTTCTTAACTCAACTTCGCAGCTCGGGGATTTACTTTGATGTATTTTACTCCAAGCAATATCCTTTAATAAGAATATGTTCATTAAAAACAAATTGCATAATTGCAACATAAAGATCATGTTAGTGGCGTGACCATAAATGTAATAGTTTCTCCTGTACACAAAATTCTGCCCATCACATTTGTGAATGTCGGAGAATTCAAGGCCAAATGTACTTTGTGTACATTATGAATGGTTATGTTGCTCTTTGTCTTAGTTTGCTTGTGATGCTTATTTTATGGATTTGTTTTTTTTGTAGGTTTTAATCAGTCGACATTCTCATGGCAGGTTGGCATTTAAAAAATCCACCGTGGATTACAGTAGCAATAAATTATTGAACAAAGTTTGGTGAAAAGTCACAAAAATCGCTCACGACTTAAGGCTACTTTCACACTAGCGTTAACTGCAATACGTCGCAAATGCGTCGTTTTGCCGAAACTACGCATCCAGCAAAAGTTCTTGCTGGATACGTTTTTTCGTCATAGACTAACATTAGCGACGCATTTGCGACGCATTGCCAAACGGTGCGTCCGTTTTGCGACGCTTGGGCGTGTGGTAGCGGACCGTCGGGAGAAAAAAACGTTACACGTAACGTTTTTTGCTCCCGACGGTCCGCTTTTTCCGACCGCGCATGCGCGGCCGGAACTCCGCCCCCACCTCCCCGCACTTCCCCGCACCTCACAATGGGGCAGCGGATGCGTGGGAAAAATGCATCCGCTGCCCCCGTTGTGCGGCGGAGACCACGCTAGCGTCGGGAACGTCAGCCCGACGCACGGCGACGGGTTGTTCCCGACGCTAGTGTGAAAGTAGCCTTAAACTACTTCAAGCAATTTTCCCTTCATGAACTATATAATGAATTTTTGGTAAGGGGCTTTTGCTTGCATTAAACAGCTAATCTGAACAAGCTAAGGGTACTTTCACATTTGCGTTTCCCTGATCTGCGGATGGCTGCGGACTTCCGCCTACTTCTGCATGCGGCCCGCATGCGGCCTGCGTACCTATCTTTAACGTTAGGTATGCAGGTCGTGCGGCTGTATGCGGAGGCTGCCGCATGCGTAGTTTTGACGCTGCGGCGACCAGCATAGGACGCAGCCTGTAGCATTTTTTTTTATCCGCAGCGTCAAAACGACAGAGGCGGAGCTAGCGGCGGAGGTGCGGCCGAGGGCGGGGCTTCACGGAGGAAGTCCGCAGCCGTCCGCAGATCAGGGAAATGCAAATGTGAAAGTACCCTTAGTAAGTAATGTCAAAGTGATCTCACCATAGAAATGGAGAGTAACAGTCTATGTAATAATACCGCATCTAGCAGACTTTTCATGCTTGTTTAATTTAAACAAATGGTCTAAAAATTATCCATTTAGTCAACTTTGTTCAGGCAGACCATTCTGTGCAGAACACTGGCTCAGACTGATGGTGTCGCTGTTAGAGGTAACATCTTCCTGCTGTAATTGAGAGGAGTGATTTGCCTTAATCCCCTCCACTTCCTCTACATTAATATACTTTCTGGAGGCAAAAGAGGTCAATTATGACTTACGATTGGTAGTACTAAAGCCCATAGGCTGGTACAAATGGTGGTGGCGGTGTTTTTGCTGTTGCTAGCAACTTCCACATTCTTAGCTGGTGCATACATTTTTTCTTTTCTTTTACACTAACCTTCAATTGCCATTACAACATTTTTCTATAATATACTTTACAAATCGCTATAATGAACTTTTGACAATCTTTTCAAATTCCGATTATCTAACTCTTGCTGAAAAGGATGTTACAAGGAATACTAGCTAAGTAGTTACATAAAAAGAAAGTACAATTTGGCAGACGTTTGCAGTTTAGGCATGATGTGTATGCTTGACAAATTGGACTAGCAAAATTGATATGCACAAATAAACATGCAAAATTAAATGTCTGCTTTTTAAACAAAATTTAATGGAGATATTCATGACATTTTTTTTTCTTATAGAACTAAGAACTTACTCTTCTTAGACAGTGACAACTTCTCCCAGCTCAGATGACTATTTTCCTGCTTTCTCTCATCCCCCTTGACAGAGTAGCTCTTTCTCTTCCAAGGGGTGTCACTGCCTACGTCATGGTGATTGACAGCCAGCTCCATGCTGTCAGTTAGCATGACATTAGCAGTGACACTCTGTTGACAGAGCAATGCAAAAGAGAAGGAACTACTCTGTCAACATGACATCTCAAGAATGAGGAGAATCACCAGCAGATCTGGTCCATGACTTCTCTGAGATGAAAGAGGTTGTCACAGGGCAGAACAGAAAAGGCAGATATTTAGCAACTACCTGCTGGTGAGATCTTAGCCCAATAGTAAGAAAAGAAGTCCTGGTTAACCCCTTAAATGCTGTTCCCAAAACTGAAAACAAATGCTAGGATGTTATATGTCCAAAAACCAACATTTGCAATAGCTGTAGTATATTGGTTTGACATATTTTCACATGAAAAATTTAACTTGTAAAACAGATGTGTTCAAAAAGCTTAAAAAGCTTATCCGTGACTGAAATATTAATGAGCTATCAAAAGGATACATCATAAATATCAGGGTGTTGAAACTACCTAACACACCCACCGGTCAACTGTTTCTATGTCCAATTACTGTAAAAATACAAAGGGTCTGTAGCACTACAGCTCCATACAAAGTGCACTGGTAGTGTTTTGGGACTAATGCACAGCTCCCAATAACCCATTCCCGAAGTGTAGGTTTATGGAGCAGGCTCAGAATCTGATCCCACAACATATTTGGTGGATGTTGGCTGTCTTCTACCAACAGTCACTATTAATAGTGAAGACGTTAACTTGCTGCAGTTTAACCCCTTAAATGCTGCTGTTAATACAGAATGGTGGCAACTACCCTGAAATAGATTGGGGAACAGAAACCTGCAGTTCCAGCAAAGGTAATAGATTTATGAAAACTATGAGAGACAATTACCTTACACAACTGGTTCAGGACCCAACAAGAAGGGGGGCACTGCTAGACCTAATATTAACCAACAGGCCAGACTGCATAGCAAATATAAGGGTTGGGGGTCACTGGGGGAATAGTGATCACAAAATAATAAGTTTTCGTGTATTCTTTAATAAGATGTGTAGTAGAGGGGTGACAAGGACACTAAACTTCAGGAGGGCAAATTTCCAACGGATGAGAGAGGATCTTGGTGCAATTAACTGGGACAATATCCTGAGACATAAAAATACACAAAGAAAATGGGAGACGTTTATTAGCATCCTGGATAGGACCTGTGCACAGTATATACCGTATGGGAATAAACATACTAGAAATAGGAGGAAACCAATATGGCTAAATAGAGCTGTAAGGGGCGCAATAAGGGACAAAAAGAAAGCATTTAGAGAATTAAAGGAAGTAGGTAGTGAGGAGGCATTAAATAAATACAGAAAATTACCTAAATTCTGTAAAAAGCAAATCAAGGCAGCAAAGATTGAGACAGAGAGACTCATTGCCAGAGAGAGTAAAAATAATCCCAAAATATTCTTTAACTACATAAACAGTAAGAAACTTAAAAATGACAGTGTTGGCCCCTTAAAAATAGTCTGGGTGAAATGGTGGATGAGGATGAGGAAAAAGCCAATATGCTAAATGACATTTTTTCCTCAATATTTACACAAGAAAATCCCATGGCAGACAAAATGACTAGTGATAATAATTCCCCATTAAATGTCACCTGCTTAACCCAGCAGGAAGTACAGCGGCGTCTAAAAATCACTAAAATTGACAAATCTCCGGGCCCGGATGGGATACACCCCCGAGTACTGCAGGAACTAAGTACAGTCATTGATAGACCATTATTTTTAATCTTTACAGACTCCATAATAACAGGGTCTGTACCACAGGACTGGCGTATAGCAAATGTGGTGCCAATATTCAAAAAGGGGACAAAAACTGAGCTCGGAAATTATAGGCCAGTAAGCTTAACCTCTACTTTGGGTAAAATCCTGGAGGGCATTCTAAGGGATGCTATACTGGAGTATCTGAAGAGGAATAACCTCATGACCCAGTATCAGCACGGGTTTACTAGGGACCGTTCATGTCAGACTAATCTGATCAGCTTCTATGAAGAGGTAAGTTCCGGACTGGACCAAGGGATTGCAGTGGACGTAGTGTATATGAACTTTTCAAAAGCTTTTGATACGGTGCCACACAAAAGGTTGATATATAAAATGAGAATAATGGGGATACGGGAAAATATGTGAAAATGGGTTAAGAGCTGGCTTAGGGATAGGAAACAAAGGGTGGTTATTAATGGAGCACACTCGGACTGGGTCGCGGTTAGCAGTGGGGTACCACAGGGGTCAGTATTGGGCCCTCTTCTTTTTAACATATTTATTAATGACCTTGTAGGGGGCATACAGAGCAGAATTTCAATATTTGCAGATGACAATAAACTCTGCAAGGTAATCAATACAGAAGAGGAGAATTTTATATTACGGGATGATTTATGTAAACTAGAATCTTGGGCTGATAAATGGCAAATGAGCTTTAATGGGGATAAATGTAAGGCCATGCTCTTGGGTAGAAGTAATAAGATGTATAACTATGTGCTTAATTGTAAAACACTGGGCAAAACCGTCAATGAAAATGACCTGGGTGTATGGGTGGATGACAAACTCTCATTTAGTGGCCAGTGTCAGGCAGCTGCTACAAAGGCAAATAAAATAATGGGATGCATTAAAAGAGGCATAGATGCTCATGAGGAGAACATAATTTTACCTCTATACAAGTCACTAGTTCGACCACACTTAGAATACTGTGCACAGTTCTGGTCTCCGGTGCATAAGAAAGACATAGCTGAACTAGAGCGGGTGCAGAGAAGAGCGACCAAGGTTATTAGAGGACTTGGGGGGGTCTGCAATACCAAGAAAGGTCATTATACTTGGGGTTATTTAGTTTGGAAAAACAAAGGCTAAGGGGTGATCTTATTTAAATGTATAAATATATGAGGGTACAGTACAAAGACCTTTCTGATGATCTTTTTAATCATAGACCTGAGACAGGGACAAGGGAGCATCCTCTACGTCTGGAGGAAAGAAGGTTTAAGCATAATAACAGACGTGGATTCTTTACTGTAAGAGCAGTGAGACTGTGAAACTCTCTGCTTGATGATATTGTAATGAGTGATTCATTACTAAAATTTAAAGGGAACCTGTCACCCCGTTTTTTCAGTATGAGATAAAAATACTGTTAAATAGGGCCTGAGCTGTGCGTTACAATAGTGTATTTTGTGTACCCTGATTCCCCACCTATGCTGCCGAAATACCTTACCAAAGTCACCGTTTTTGCCTGTCAATCAGGCTGGTCTGGTCAAATGGGTGTGGTGACATCACTGTTTCTTCCCCCAGATCTTGCTTATCTTTCCGTTGGTGGCGTAGTGGTTTACGCATGCCCAACTGCCAAATCCACTGCGCAGGTGAAGAAAAAGAGCGCGATCTGCGCTATTCCCCTGGTTATCGGTGGGGGTGGCCATCTTCCTGAGGCTGCGCGCGCGCAGATGGAGCGCTCTGCTGCTCGGGGCTTCAGGAAAATGGCCGCGGAACGCCGCGCATGCGCAGATGGAGATCGCGGTGGCCATTTTTCTGAAGCTGAGATGCGAACTCGGCTTCAGGAAAATAGCCGCCGCGATTTCCATCTGCGCACGTGCGGCATCCCGCGGCCATTTTCCTGAAGCCCCGGGCAGCAGAGCACTCCATCTGGGCATGCGCGGCCTCAGGAAGATGGCCGCCCCCACCGATAACCAGGGGAATAGCGCAGATCGCGCTCTTTTTCTTCACTTGCACAGTGGATTCGTCAGTTGGGCATGCGCAAAGCACTACGCCACCAACGGAAAGATAAGCAAGATCTGGGGGAAGAAACAGCGATGTCACCATGCCCATTTGACCAGACCAGCCTGATTGACAGGCGAAAACGGCGACTTTGGTAAGGTATTTCAGCAGCATAGGTGGGGAATCAGGGTACACAAAATACACTATTGTAACGCACAGCTCAGGCCCTATTTAACAGTATTTTTATCTCATACTGAAAAAACGGGGTGACAGGTTCCCTTTAAGAGGGGACTGGATACCTTTCTTGAAAAGTATAATGTTACAGGTTACATATACTAGATTCCTTGATAGGGTGTTGATCCAAGGAACTTGTCTGATTGCCATATGTGGAGTTTTTCCCCAATGTGGAGCTAACTCATTGCCATATGTGTTTTTTTTGCCTTCCTCTGGATTAACATGTTAGGGCATGTTATGTTAGGCTATGGATTGAACTAGATGGACTTGAAGTCTTCCTTCAACCTTGATAACTATGTCACTATGTAAATAGATAGCGAGGTCTGCTTAGCACTGATTTGGCTGTTTATCAGTAGTGTTGAGCATTCCGATACTGCAAATATCGGGTATCGGCTGATATTCACTGTATCGGAATTCCGATACCGAGTTCCGATATTTTTGTGATATCGGAAATCGGAATTGGAAGTTCCTATAAGTTCCCAGGCGTGTGCAGTGCGCATGGTTCCCAGAGTCTGGAGGAGAGGAGACTCTCCTTCAGGCCCTGGGATCCATATTCATGTAAAAAATAAAGAATAAAAATAAAAAATATGGATATACTCACCCCTCCGACAGACCCTGGACCTCAGCGGTGCAACCGGCAGTCTCCGTTCTTAAGAATGCAGTGAGTGTAGGACCTGCGATGACAATGTGGCTTGTGATTGGTCGCGTGAGCGGTCACATGAGTGGTCACGCGACCAATCACAAGCCGCGACGTCATCGAAGGTCCTTCACTCTGCATCCTTAGGAACGGAGGCAGACGCTTGCAGTGGTGACAGCCAGGGCTCGTCCGAGGGTGAGTATATCCATATTTTTTATTTTTATTCTTTATTTTTTACATGAATATGAATCCCAGGGCCTGAAGGAGAGTTTCCTCTCCTTCAGACCCTGGGAACCATCCAGGATCACTTCCAATATTTGTGTCCCATTGACTTGTATTGGTATTGGGTATCGGTATCGGCGATATCTGATATTTTTTGGATATCGGCCTATCCAATCCGATACCGATACTTTCAAATATCGGGAGGTATCGCTCAACACTATTTATCAGTTCTTCTCCCACAATGTGACTGCAGAGTACTGATGGGTTGACATGGCAGCAAGAGTTGCTGCTGAAGGCCCCAAAAGTTGTCATGTTGGCATTTCTGTGAAGCCCAGCTGGACCTCCTGGGGACAAAGGCCCTGATAAACTAAAGCTTTAATAAAACTGTTGTAAAATGCTTCAAAAAGTTACTGAATTTTTGCACAACCTGAAGATTTGCAAAAAAATTATGACATTTGGTTTTTCATGCCAGTTTGAAGCAGGTCAGCTAAAATAGACATAGATGGGGAGGAGCTGTAACGGATGTGTCAGAGGCTGCAGACCATTGCATTGCATCTGTCTGCAGATGGTTTCAGTAGTTTGTTTTGCAGACTTCTGCTTGGTCCTTCTGATGCTAGGACCAAGTAGCCACCTCCCCCAGCTCTAATGGTCATACCTGGATGTGGGTGTTTATAACTCCCAACTTGCTGTTGGGAGTTGTAGGTGACATTTTCTATTTGCACTTCCCTGTTGAGGCTTGGAGCTGCAGCAGTCGGCTAGCATCTTCTTTGGAGTTTGAAGGATGGCGATGTTTCTCTCTGAGTCTACACAAGCTAAATTTCCCCTTGTTTTGTGTATCCTAGCTGTCTATAGTGTTAGTGGGGTTCAACCAGCCACATCCCTTCCTTCCCTAAGCAGGGCTTAACGCTAGGGTTTGACAGGAACTAGGTATCCTGCTCGGATCTATACATGCGGAACCTATTTAGGATCTCTTAGGGCAGACAGACATTAGATCTGCCTAGTAGTCTCCACTCCAGACTTCCCTAGCGTTGGTCCCCCCTTCCCCTTATCCCTTGGTGTTGCACTTAGTCTGTCCTACACTGTGCGTTACAGGAGCTGAGTGGGATGGAGAGTGGTCTGTCAAATTCAGTAAAAGTGTTGGAGTTCTAACAAGCTCAACAGGAAAAAGCTTGTAAGCACTCCGCATGTTCTGCTTTCTAGCAGAATGAAAGTAAAAGTAAGGAAAAGTATTAATATCTCAAGAATGGCTGAAAATTTTGGTGAGCAGTAAAATTGCTTGAATTTGTAAAGACTTTATCACAATAGCTGTTAATGAAGATGGGTATAAACCTTTAATTTATTTATTTATTTTATTCACTTATATAGTGCCATTAATTCCACATGCTTTACAGACATTATCGGCACTGTCCTCATTTGGGGCTTACAATCAAGATTCCCTATTAGTATGTTTGCGAGGAAAGTGAAGCCCCCAGAGGAAACCCAGGCAAACTTCTCGTAGATGTTACCCTTGGTGGAATTTAAATCCAGGACCCCAGCACTGTAAGTTTGCATTGCTAACCACTGAGCCACCGTGCTGCATATCAGTTTTAAAAATAGTATTGGTCACTAATGATATTCAAAAGCTTAGCTGTGCTTGATGTAAATTATTTAGCTTGCAATTTAACACAACTTTTGATGATTTCCATAGAAAAAAAACATACTTTTCTTATATGAGCTCAGAGAGTTTCCAAGATGCACAACATTTAACTTCCAATTTTGCTCTGCTACATCGGTGAGACCATCAAAAGCTTAAGGAATAAACATTTTAATTTAGCCAAGCAGCCACATCTTTAACAGATTCTGTATAAACGATTTAATATCCATTCATAGGAAAAGGGAGAATTCATTGTCCGAATGGAAGTCAGGAAGAAAGAAATGCATTAATAATTCACAGCGAAATCTCCTGCATGCTATTGTATGGAGGGGTAGACCGGCACTCACTATTCCAGTTAGAGCTTTCATTATTTTTTGTAATGAATCGTTTTTGCCCAAGTGAATTTTATGACTCAATTATTAATAAAGCTTTATTGTATCTGACTCCAGCAGACTGCTGACCTCCAGGTTGGAGAAAGTGCAGGTTAGTTTGAAGGGGCCGCTTTTAAGGAAAAAATTTGCAATGATTTTTTTTTTACGGTATTCTTTATAATGTGCAATGAGAAAAGCAGTAAGTGGAACACAGAGAGGTTCGAAAATAAAATGACCTCATTTACACATGAATCGAAAGGAAAGTTTTCTTCATATTCTAATAGTGGCACAAGATAACTTTCAGTTCTTTTGCGCAAAGGAATAAAATTTAGTTCCTCTAAATTTTCATTTCCAGGAATTCTACCGCAGCATATAATGGGTTATGTTACTTGACCCTCTAGTCAAGATAGAAGACATAGTTAATAAGCAGTAAAATTATTGATTAAGCAAAACATCAATAAAGTTCACATATATGGCAATCTGAAATCCACAGAACCTGTATTTGTACATAGCAATTAAAATTATTAAAGGAAGTGATAGTTATGTTATCTATGGACTCCAAGAAATTACAATTTGGTGAGTACATTTTATTCCTTCCTAGAAGCCCTACAGCAGAACTTAATGAGAATTAAGTAGCAAAAAAAGAAGGGAACTATGACAGGACTACTTGACCCATCATGCCCTTGCCAAAGGGCAAACCCTTAGAGACTTGATCATTCCGTTTATAATGCTCGAAAACGTGGAGATGGAAGACCAAGATGTTGCTTTGCAAAACTGCTTAAAGTGAACACGCACCAACTTTCTGCTCAAGATTTAGAAATGGAATGCATTAATTGGGCTTGAATTGAAAAGATTAATTTTAGGTTTTTCTCCAAATCATCTTCTGGAAACCTGTGTAAATATGTGATAAGCTCAGTAAGAATTGCTTGTTGTAAGCACCGTGAGTTATAGATCTTGCAATTCCTGTTACACAGATTGTGTTATGCACATGAATAACTTACTCTGTACAACTCTGTAGTGACTCCCATCAGATCAGCAAAAGCACAGTCACAGACTTTGCGTAAAACTCCACTGTTAGGCAAATGTCATAGCTGTTTTCTTCTGACCCAATGTCAGTACGCCAGATCACCAGTGAGGCCAAATCAAGAGGTTACGCCCGTCATTTTACAAGCGCGCTTGGAGACAAAAAGAGACCTCACACATATCCTGTGAGCAAGTCACTTTTATCTGATGTAATGCAGCAAGATGCAGTATTTTATACCATTTACAACAACTGTAACACACAATGTAATTCATGTAGCCCCCACCATCACCCAGGGTCATACTTTATTTACCACGCACCCAGAACATGTTGTAGCTGACTATTGAAAGCATACATGATAAGAAGTGTAGTCTCGTTGAGAGGAGACCATCAGACTACTGCGTCAACAGATTCTAGTAATTCTAGCGATTAAAGGCAAAAGGCACTTAATGGCAAACTATTAACCCTTCTATATCAATTTCCCCCTTTTGTAAATGGTATAACCTCTGCCACAGGGTCAGCTGATGTCCACAAAGGAGCTACTGTCTCATGGGTCTAGTACCCACAAGGGGGCTTTCTACCTGTTTCGCCCATCCACCCTCAGTGTGGACACTCACCTCCCCCATCAGCAGTGGCCATAAGGGGCCTATGATACACTACAGAAGGTTCAGCCTTAGATAATACATATATTAGCGCTTTTATGGCTACATAAAACAATAAGCAAAGCAACAAGATTTGCATATAAGTCTGTAAAATACCAAAAATAATCCATCCCTCTAGGCCGCTAAGCAAATTGGCTGGATTTAAAAAGGAGTCTCTATATTGTATCCAATATAGTCCAAGTCTATGTAATAAGTTTGGTGTCCTTGTCAACATTTAAAAGTTTACCCAGTGTCACTGTAAGGTGCAAACATCCTACCACTGCCAGCAAGGTGATTAGAACAACAGTCTTTCTGCTGGTGAAAAGATCTTTTTGCAGTGACTGGCATGGATCCAGGTGGGCTTTCCCTCAAGTGAATGTCGTCAGCTGGACTTTACAACGGGCCGTCAAACCGTGGATATAGGCTCCTTCTCACGTGTCTGTGTATGACCACCAATCACCTGGATTCAGCAGATGTACATCTGTACTGGCATTAGGATCTGCAATGGATGAAAACACATGTTTATGCACCACATTAAGTCTATTCGGCAAGGCCTGGACATGGGCTGTCATAGCACCGTGTTGCATTTGTAGCACCTGTGGAAAGTACACACCAGTCTCTGGCAAACTACTAAACAGGACTTCAAAAGGAGACGAGCCTGTCTTTCTATTTGGAGTGTGTCTGACTGACAAGAGTGCAAGAGACAAGCACTCTACCCCGCTCTTTCCTGTGTCTGCCGTGGCCTTTGAATTTTCAGTTTAAGTGTCCCATTTAGTCTCTCCACTTTCCCACTACTTTGTTGTATATATGGTGCATGATATGCTTGCTGTACTCCCAGGGCCTGCATGACTTCCCTCATTATTTCTCCCGTGAAGTGTGTGTCCCTATCGCTCTCTATGGTTTCTGGGACACCATACTTGCAGATCAGTTCTTTCATCAGTTTGTCTGCAGTCACTTTAGCATTTGCACATTTTACCAGATAGGCTTCCAGCCAACCAGAGAAGAGATCTACACATACTAGGACATTTTTTTTCCACACACTCCTACCTTGGGTAGCTGTATGTAGCCAGTCTGCAGTCTCTGAAACGGGTAGACAGGCCTGGGTGTCGCTTTCTTAGAGATTTTTACTGTTTTACCTGGGTTGTGCTGTGCAGAGATGAGGCATGACTGTACGAGCTTTGCTGCTGCGTAACTGAAACCAGGAGCGATCCAGGCATCTACCATGGACACATGTGACATTTTGAGGTGTGAGTGGGGCCATCTGTTGCTTGCACCATAATTAGGAACAGGGACCTTGGTATATACAATTTATCCTTATTCTCCCAAAACTCCTTCTGAGTTCAGCTCAGCTCCCATTCTCCCCCGTGTTCCTTCTCTGTTTGGGCAGCTGGAGGGATTTCAGGACATCTAGGCTCAGTGTGGCTAGAATACGCTGACTCCCCGCCACCGTCCACTGCTCCCTAGACTGCCTTGCTGCTACTTTAGCAGCCTCGTCCACCCTTCTGTTGCCCTAAACCTCCACAGTCACCGTTCGTGTGTGCTTTTTCCTTGACGATGCCGCCCTGGACTGGTAACATCAATGCCTCCACTAATTGTTTCACCAGCTCTGCATTTTTAATGGGCTTACCGGCTGATGCAAGAAACGCTCGGCTTCTCCAGATAGGGCAATAGTCATGGGATATTCCCCATGCACAATTCGAATCTGTGTAAATATTAGCGACTTTACCTGCAGCAGCTGTACACGCCTCAGTGAGTGCCTTCAACTCTGCCTCCTGCACCGACATGTGAGGAGGGAGTGGTTCAGCTCGGATTACCTCATGTGAGGATACTACTGCATGTCCAGTGTAGAATCGCCCATCCTGGTGGTATCTGGAGCCATCTACAAAAATAAAAACCTCAAAATATGCATTAGGAACAGGTTTTTTTTTCCCATGAACATGTGTAAAACCCACTGTCTCCTGACTCATCAGTTCATATGCAGTCATGTTCGTGCATCATGTCACCAAAGTACTCTTTTTTTTTTTCTCTTTCTTTCCCACCTGCCAACGCTGTCACCAATTCCCCCTTTTCTGAATCCACAGGCAGATGAGTGGCTGGATTCAGAATATTATATCTTTTGTGGGTGACGTATTCAGGAATTAGTATTAGAGCACATTCAAGTCTGATCTGTCTATCCGTAGACAGGTGTTTTGGTTGAACTTGTACGAGTATGGCATTAATGTCATGTGGGGAACAAATTGTCAAAAGAAAAAGTCAGTGTGATCTCACATGCCTTTCGGTAATACAGCAGCTCGGACACACGTAAGAGACCCTCTAATCACTGGGTCTAATTGTGCTGAGTAGTAAGCTTTCAGTCTGCTTCCCTCTATGCTGTTGTGTCAGCACTGCCTGTTTTCTTCTTTAATCAGGAGTCTTGTACCTTTAGCAATATTGTGGCCTAAAAATGTCACCTTTTGTTTGCAATACTGCAGCTTGTCAAGTGAGATTTTACAACCCTTTTCTGCTAAAAAGCCACAGCAAGGACATCTGGTCCGGGCAGCAGAGCAGGAGGTCATCCACGTACTGTAATAGTACAATCTGTGGATGAGGTGAAGAATGCATTTGACAAATCAGTGATTGTGAAACATTTCGATGTAGCTGGGATCTGTGACCGTACGGTGTGTGTATTAGGGACGGTTGAGGTCACACTCACAGTAACATCATTAATAGCCCGTAAATCATGAACTATTCTGTAAGTGTCAGGGGGACCCTTGGGTCTTTTTTTTTTCTTCTTAATGGAATACAAAGGGGTGTTGCAGGGAGAAGATCTCTGCACTAGAACCCCTGCCTTAATATACTCTTTAATATCCCTGCTCAGGGCCATTGATTTGACTAGACTTAAGGGGTATTGCTTTAACCAAAAAGGAGTGGTTCCTTCTTTTAATTTAATCATGACAAGGGGAATGGGCAGCCGACCCACATCAGATTTTCCCCTTGTCCAAACGGTGTCTGGTACCTGACTCATTTCCCTGTACTCAGACATTCTGGTGCCAGGTGTTACTTTCACTACTCTTGCCATATACACCATTTCTGCAATATTACATAAGTGTTTATATAAATCACACATTAATATCCAAATATTATTTATACCCATATTTGATTGGGTAGAGTACCCCTTAAGAACTAAATTTGATTCGCAAAATATGTTACCAAAAGAAAATTATATATATGAAAATATATAATTACGAAATATACTGAGTCATAAAATGGGGGAGCACAATGCCATAGGGCACAGCAAAGCACAAGCTTATTCTAAGAAAGTAGCAGCCCTATATAAATCCATAACTAACAGTTCCAAATACAAAAAGAAGGGATTTGAAAAATACCAAATATCAATACCAGTGCTTGCGATAAGGTATAAGAAGTGGAAAAGACAAATAAACAGTGACTATGGTTTGAGCCAATATAATGAATGGCTAAAAAACTATATATCATATGAAGACAACCTAGAAATACATGGTAACTATACCATCTTGTGTAAGGAAACTACTAAACTGGCAAATGAATGGAATTAAGTGTAACTATAATAGGGCATGATTTACCTGTGGTATATTGTGCACGTGGAAGACACTGGCGTCCCTCTGCCCCAAGTGTTTGTATGAAAGGGGACTTGTGACTGTAATACCCTCAGAAGAGTACTGTATAGTGGCCTAGGCAGCACTCCACTCTGCTCCCAGCAAATTCATAGGGGCATTGTCACTAACAATAAGTTTGTAAGCACCTCTTGGCTGTCTTGTGATTCTAGTCTTATTTGTTTAGTCATAGGGGCTTCAGTTGCTTGTCCTTCTACACTCACGCATTCCACAGTCTCATCAGTAATCATGTCTGGCATTATCAAGTTTTTGTGTACAACAGTTCTGGCTGCCCCAGTGTCAATCAAGAACTCTGTCTCTTTCCCTCCCGGCTTTGGTATGGTGGCCATCAAGGCAGGACCAGGTCCGGAGGGGACAAGAACAGGGCACACATTTGTCACTGGGTTGTCAGTTTCCTAGTCTGGAGGTGAAGAAGGTGGAAGATTGGTCTGAGTGTCCATTTTCTCCACAATTCCAGCACTTCACTGTTTCTAAGTCCCTTGGTCCTTTACTACGTCTCTACTGTTTTCCTTGTACTCCAGCATACATGACACGTCGTCTTATTGTCCTAGTTTGTTCAACTCCTTTAGCAACCTTCAGGAGGTCTTTTGAATTTACATTTCTCCATTCAGGTCTGGCTGTCTATACTGCGTCTCGTAAGCCTTTGGTCATACCATCAATGAATGCATTTACCAATATTTTAACATCAAGTGGGTTTATGGGACTGTACCCCATGTCTGCCCGTTTCAGCTGTAACCGTCCAAAGTACATCTCTACACTCTCTCCTTTAGTCACATCTGTAAAAGTCTTAATTTGCGTCCTAGTATGTCACCTGCTTTTGTGCTCACTAACTCTCTAGGTCTGCCCAGGTGTACTCGTATGTCCATCATATTGTCTTTGTCTGTAAAAAGGAAAAGGTTGGTTCTCAGGGTCAGCCAATTGTTTTAGCGTAGCTAGCTAGTCAGAGGACTTCCAGGGATAATACTCCTGTATCTGTCTTACCCTACCTGATGTGGTTGGTTCTCTGGTGGTGGGGGTGACTAGATGACCGGTTGGGGGTGACATGACATGCTGGTCTACAACTCCTTCCCAAAAGTTTTACTGTCAGCCTACTCCCAAAAGTTAATGTCCCCACTACCCACTATCCTGTGTCAGCTTCTTATGTCACTACATGTGATCTTGTCTGGACAGGATTCAGTGCAATTCACTTAGGTCGGGTTGCAGCACAGATCATACAAGTATTTCTCCAGTCTGGGTTTGTCTGACCACAGTGTTTAGAAATCCATCTGTCTTGTCTGGGTCTCTGGTTATACAAAGGTATGACCGTAGCAGTAATGTGTCAGTCATAGGCGGACTTCATCAAAACATTCATAATACACCTTACTTCCGTCCTGCTGCACTCTCTCAGACGCCATTTATTCACTTGCTATTTTCCTCCTTTGTCTGTGCCTTTTTGAACATCCAAACATCCACACACTGGCATTTTTGCCTTTTTCAATCTCGGTCTCA
Organism: Ranitomeya variabilis; assembly: GCF_051348905.1. Taxonomy (NCBI): domain Eukaryota; kingdom Metazoa; phylum Chordata; class Amphibia; order Anura; family Dendrobatidae; genus Ranitomeya; species Ranitomeya variabilis. The sequence goes on along the minus strand of NC_135232.1, from coordinate 1,124,614,907 downwards.
CATCTTTCACTGCTTCCTTTTTCACTCTGTACAGCGGTTTTGGATCCCATTGGGGGCCCTGACTGCACACAAAATAAGTTGCCCATGGCTTCAACTTATCCACTCAAACAACACCGAGCAGGTTACACCACCTACCACTCGGTAGAGTTAAAGGATTTAGAGAGCAGGTTACACCACCTACCACTCGGTAGATCAGCTGGCTAGCACAGCTCCATGGCACGGCAAGGTTACACCACCTATGTGCCGTAAGCTGACTGTAGCAGGAAGACTCTCACCTACTACATCAGCCGTGCAGTTGGCTACCTCCTCTGTTGATCCTCAATTTGCTATATCAATCACTCAACTTGAAGCAGGTGAATCTTTTACCAATATTTTCAATCACTTACAAGTTTCCTTCTAAGACTAGGCACAGTTCTTTTCACTTTCAACTTCCAACTTCAACTTACAATATTTCTTTCTACATCAATACATACAGTACTATTGCTTTAAACACAAATCTCTCAGCATGTACTAAACCAAGGACAGAATACTTGAGTGCAGCTCCATGCCCCCCTTCCTCTGGCACTCAGCACAGATAAGGACAGAGAGGAGAAATCACAAGCAAGTCACGCAGGGGTTCGACTCACCCCTCCCATCAGGTATTCAGTAGAGATCTTAGAATCTAAAGAGCTTAGTGCCTTATACACAGAAGCAGAATGCAGCAGTTTTCAGACTTAATATCTACAAAACATTCATCCTCTCGGAATTAAAAACAGTTTCTCTATACAGACAGATCACTGCATAACTTGAATAAGCTGATTCTGACCGCGTCCAGCCAAAACACATATAGAAACCTATCCAGTATCAAACCATATATAACACAGGTTTCACTGAGTCTCAGATGTAAATTAAATGTACATTAAAAATATCCACAACTCATTCATCCTGGACCTTCAACAACAGTTAGATAAGTAATGATACTTATGTGATCACTCATTCATACGTGCTCATTCAGGGATTGTTTTTTTTCCTTTTTCCTTTCACTTTTCAGTTGATTTTTACAAGAAGAATATCCCTTATCTCAATCACTCCACCTAATTCAGCTCAAAGTTGAATAATGTCTTCTGTCACATACAGAGGACCACACCTAACGGAACCCCTCATCAATCAGGGATTTATCTATTTATCCCTTATACTCATATACTCACCTCTCATCTCATTCAGAGGTTCTCATAGACATACATACATACAAGGTTCACACAGCCTGCCTATTTTGCACTTTGGAATTAACACAACTCTATATAAATAAAACTGCAGCAGTGTCCACTGACACTCTGAAAGCACTTTAAGGCCAAACAACAAAAACCATGGCCTTATACAAAATACAGCTTCATATAATGTACTGCCAATCCAAAATGACCAAAATAACAACACTGCACAGAGTCTATCCCAGCTCTTGTATTACACACACACACACTAAACAAATACACAACCAATTAGGATATTGGCAAATAATACAGATAACAATTATCATCTTATTACTCTATTATTCAACTCTCATATGGACACAAACAGACAAAACAAAAAAAACTCACTGGTGATGTGGATTCTTTGAACCGTGTTCGCAGCCTTTTACCCAGAGGTATGGAGAGATCCAGAAGAGAGATTGCAAGTGCAAAACAGATTGTAAGAATAAAATTTCTCACCTTGCTGCAGCTGGTGTTTTGCACGTCCAATCTCTCAGGAAGCCCCCACATACAGATTCCGAATAGGCTGGTTACCACGGCCAAAACTGTCATAGCTGTTTTCTTCTGACCCAATGTCAGTACGCCAGATCACCAGTGAGGCCAAATCAAGAGGTTACGCCCGTCATTTTACAAGCGCGCTTGGAGACAAAAAAACACCTCACACATATCCTGTGAGCAAGTCACTTTTATCTGATGTAATGCAGCAAGATGCAGTATTTTATACCATTTACAACAACTGCAACACACAATGTAATTCATGTAGCCCCCACCATCACCCAGGGTCATATTTTATTTACCACGCACCCAGAACATGTTGTGGCTGACTATTGAAAGCATACATGATAAGAAGTGTAGTCTCCTTGAGAGGAGACCATCAGACTACTGCGTCAACAGATTCTAGTAATTAAGGCAATTAAAGGCAAATGGCACTTAAAGGCAAACTATTAACCCTTCTATATCACAAGTCCTTAAGGGCCAGGATATTATTCACCCACTCCTGAAAGGGAAAGGGCATTTACAGATCCCTTCCCAGATCGCTGTTGTAGAAAACCTACTGTCTGGTGATGTAGACCACTTAGAGCAAGGTATGAAGAGTAAAATCAAAGCAAGCAGCATGAAACCTGAATGAAAAACAAAAGGAAACCCCAGTACAATAGCTCATGAAGAAGAAAAAGTAAAGACTAGGGTTGATCGACCTTGACTTTTTTAGGGTCGAGTCATGTTTCGCGAAACCCGACTTTTGGAAAAGTCGAGTCGGGCGAAATCGGCCGATTACTGCGCAAAGTCGAGGATCGGCCGGAACACGAAACCCTATGCACGTCAATGGGTATGTTTTTTTTTTTTTTTTTATTCTCTCTCTCTCTCTCTCTCTCTCTCTCTCTCCCCTCCGTCCCAGCACAGAAAATTTCGTATTGCACATTCCAAATCCCTACTGCGCACAAGCGATAACATGACGATAGGCGTTCACTCCCCTAAGACCTATGTCATCACTCTGCCCACGCTCATTCATTGGCTAAAAAAATGGCGCTAAACGCGTCATACGAAACGCGACTTTGGCGCCAAGATCGCGTACCGCATGGCCGACCCCACACAGGGATCAGGTCGGGTTTCATGAGACGCCGACTTTACCAAAAGTCGGCGACTTATGAAAATGAACGATCCGTTTCGCTCAACCCTAGTAAAGACCATTAGTAGATGCTAAGAGTCAACTGAAACCCAAGCAGGAAGCACTCACATATCACTACACAAGGTACCTGATTAAACAGTACTGGACTGGATTATGAGCTAGCTAAACAACTAGCCCAAATCTAAAGATAACAATCAGGTGATGCATTCTTCCCACTAATGTCCAGGGTACCACTTCTTGCTAACCTGTACAGCAGGGTGCACACAATTTCACCATTGGCTAACACAAGCCAAGACAGTGTCCTGTCTTGCCAGGCCACTGGGAGACATAGCATCCTGTTAGGGCTAGCGGAACGCACCGAGTAATGAGAGATAGATACGAGGTGCGTTTGCAGCCCGGGGTGCAGTGTGCAGAGATACCTGCTGCAAAGCAATCGCGGATGGACACTGAGCTCACACGTGGGTTAACCTCACTCCGTGTGAAATGTAAGCGACCTCTGTTGCTTCACAGAGTCGCGCTGTACACAGAAAACTATTACCCTAACTAAGGGTTGTGCTTGCTCTGGAACTCTTCTGTGTTAACCGCACACATGAAGGAACCAGATGCTAAGCCAAGGCTAATTGCCCCCACTGATGCTAGCTGCCTGCCTGAGTGTACAGCCCCAGAGCTAAACAGACTCTCCACATATGCCTGAGTGGTAGAGTATCCACTGGCAACAGCCAAACACAATTGATACTAGTGCATGGCCGTGCGGCCATGCAAACCTTTTATAGTTGTAGCTTCTTCAGGACCTTCCTAGTGGACCAACAGGAGCTGCTACAGGACCTAAGCATATGACCCCCGACCTCCAATGAGAGGTCTTCCCTTGGGCATGGGCATGCTCAGAAGGAGAAAAGCAGGACTTAGTCCCAAAATCGTCTGCTCACCGCTGACCAGTACTGGCTTCAATGGCTGAGCCTGGAAGGGAACAAAGCGCACAGTATCTGCCTGAGCCAGATGTTGGGACCAACGTCTCCCCTGAGCTGGCTCTACTGCAGCTGGAGAAGATTGGGAGACCGCAGCGGAGGTGGTTCGCGATTCCCCCTGTGCAGTGGCGGGAGCTCGAGACCTAACAGCGTCCTATATCTTCTAAGCCTCGAAAAAAAGTGGGAAACACGGCATCTCATGTTCCCACATCACTCACCACTTGCACAAATGAGGCACCACTGTGAGTAGTCGCATCACACAAGTGCTTAATTGCTCCTCCCCCCAGCTCAGACAGGCCGGGGGAAAAGTCTTGAAATTGGAGGAGGTCAATTGTGTCCATGGCAGGAATTTCAAACAGATTGATTGTGGAAAGTCTCCTGACAGCAATTGAAGTAGATAATACTTACTTAGGTAGGACTCGCCTTATAAAATTCTCCAGCTCATCACTTTAAGTTCATAGATTTAATTTGTTCAGGTCTAGATGAAGACAACTGACTTGAAACATCAAAAAAGTATGAAAAGGAAGTTTACAAAATCTACCTCTTGAGATTTTCAATGGAAGAGTAATTGTGCCCGCCATGTCCACAATGGGCTTCTGCTTCTTCTATTCTGCTCTAGTTAATGGAACCAGAGAAAATACATACAGTGACACAACATGCTCTTCCATTAAAAGGAAGTGCCATCAACCTCTTATAGATAATCTATTTTCTTAAGAGAGCCACACCTGGGAAGCTTGAAATTGCTCTTGGTGGTCATAGCATTGTAATCTGGGACTCCCCTTTTCTGCATGTTGAGACAAAAACACCTGCTGATTGAAGAGCTTTCATTAGAAGAAAAGCATTCAAGCTAAGCCAGCCCTCCTTGAGATTCAGCGGGACTTGAATGTGAATAGTCCTTAGATTCAGAAGATTTTTTTTGGCACACTTGAATATTTGCTGACTTTCACTAGCAAGATGTAGACTTTAGGTGGCACCTTATTTATCAATATAAATATTGTGGGTAGGCTTTTTGACTTATCTAAGACATCCCGATGGGAGAAGACTCGCTTAAGCTGAAATAGGGAATATTGAAAAGCTTTTTATTGCTTCAGGTTGGATACTGTTTGTCCTATATTCAGTGATGTAAGACACGGGTGTAGTATCACGGTACGCATTCAACTGCTGCTGAATGAGGCAGTTGTCATGTGGCAGTAGATTTGTTCCAGTGTGTTAGGATAAATTTGAGCACTGTGACTTAGAAAATGTAATATATTGCATTGTATACTGACGACTCATAAATGTGCTTTGCTGCCATCTACTGGCCAATGTGTATATGAAATTTATGTGATTTTTCTCCTCACAACAAGCTGCCATAGAAATGACTGGGAGGAGCCTCCCAGCTCAGGGCTCACACAGATTTCCTGGGGTAATTCCCAACTCAGGATTCTTATACTTCATGGGGTAAATTCCAGCTCTGAGCGGTTCAAGCTGCCTGAAGGAACAAAAACACTACTGCTTGTATAATATTTTGCCATGAGAGTCCAGCTGAGAGAACAGCTTTCTCCACATATTCTCCTCTGCAAAGGAATGAAGCCTCTTCCAGTCAGGAGAGATAAGCTGCACATGTGCTCTCCAGCATGCTGGTTATCCTGTTTGCTTCTAGCCAGGACCAGATCCACGTGGCTGCCACATCACTGACTTTGTTTAACCTACCCCCTGCGAAAGGGAATGGTAGACTCAAAACTGTGAACACTTCCACACTTTAGTGTGTTTCCACAGAGAGCCAATCTGTGAAGGTCCCTCCATCAGTGTAATATTTCTTGGACTGCACATAGCACTCCCTCTAACAGCAAGTGAAGAGAACTCTGCTCCAGTGACCCCAAGAGGCCATAACCTCACTTGTCTCATGAGGAAAGAATCATTACTTTCATATGCACAATATACTGTGAACTTTGCCTTTTAGAGGGAGACTGTACCCCGTTATGTCCGTCAGTAAAATTGTTATGTTTACATGTTCACCTACATGTCTGGCTGCTTGAGATTGCACAAACACCACGGACACTCCAAAACCTGCACCCAGACATCACCGCTACAGGAGAGCCCCCAGGGGTCCTATACCATCCACAAGTGCCACCTTCCGCTATTGACAATTTTTGTGGACATAAGAGTAGTGTTGAGGGGTCCAGCGACCCACTTCAGCTACCGTGACATCATTATTATATGCTGCCAGTGGGACTACATGCCACAGCTGGCCCTTCTGCAACATCTTGCGCCTCCCCAGTGGCCCACCACACGAGCACCCCAGCCTGAATTTTACGTGTCCATCAAAAGATGCAAGAGATGATTGCAAAGAAAAGATTTGACCTTTCTCAGTCAAAATCAAGAAAGCCACCATTTGCTTAATGGCTGACAGAATGTTAATAAATGCATCCAAAACATTGGGATTCCTGTTTGGAAGAGGCTGGTGGCAAAACACCCAATTCCTGTGCTTAGACCTTCTTTTCCCTTTTTGTGAGGTTAACAACTGGAAATAAATGCTTTAATTTAGCATAACTGTTTAATGAGTTGACCAGTTTTGAGATTAAAGTCTGCAGTTCTATGTGACCACAGACTTTTGAAAACTCACACAGTGTGCACCACTGTTATGATTTTCCTATGCCGATAGTGAAAGCAGACGATCATGTCAATGCAAGTATGTGATTTACATACATGCCAACTAGATGTGCACGGTCTCATTCAACTGACTAATTTAGTGAGGCCTTGCGTGTTCAGTTAGAATGTGGCCAAAAGATTGCAAATTACATATTTGCAGTCACATGACTGTCCACTTTTGCCGCTGGCATCGGAGAATCCTGACAGCGTGCTGCACACTGTGAGGATTCCAAAATCTTCACTTAAATACTTACTGCAATCTTTCATCCTAAAACCTGGACAACCACTTTAATGTTTATAAGACAGAAGAAAAAGCCTAATCACCAGGAAAAATCTCTTAGTTTAAGGATATTCTTCTGCCCGGAGTAGAAAGTTCTAAATAGCAAAAAGTGCACAAAAGGAAGAGAAGCTAACAATACTGCTGCCCCTCCAAGATACACATACTGTAAGTATGCACCACTCACTGTGACAAAGTCCTTGTTGGACATTATCTAAGATTTCATATCAAATATTTTAGAAAGCTGCTCCTTTAATCAATGTAGGAAGTCTCTATCAACAGATTGCAAAGGTTTTGGCTTAGAAAAACAGCTGGCACACACACTATGTTCCCATTCCTCAGACGCAAACTGCTGACACCTGCTGCACATATGCCCAGCTTTACGTGGTATCTTTTCCTCTTTGAACGAGTGGACTGGACATCTAGAAGAGACAAACTTTGATAAGTTATACAGTAAAGAAAAAATGCAAAAGGGAGCACAAGAGGAGCTGTTTGAGACAAAATAACTTTAAATAAGAGGGCACGGCTGAGCACATAAGCCCTTCTGTATACCAGATTTCACAAGTGTGTCAGAAGATACAGTCACTCTGCATCTGGCTGCAGAAGGTTTCTTCATTTGGCATTGCAGATGCCTTCTTAATTATTCTGACTTTTGAACCCAGTGGCAACCTCCCACTAATTGACACACCTGAACCTGGGTGTTTATAGACACCCAGTCTGCTTCAGAGAGTCACCAGTGATATTCACATTTTTCCTTGTGAAGGCTTGGAGCTATAGCAGTCGACTTACTTCCTTTATGGTGCTGTTGGAGGACGTTTGATGTTACCTCTCTGAGTCTGCTCAAGCTAAGTTGCTTACCCCTGGTTTGTCTCCCTTCTTCTCCTTAGTGAAAAGCAAGGACTGACCAGTGCTCATTCCCCCTTCCCTATTCAAGATCTAGCTCTAGGGATATACAGACTAAGATTCCTGCTCAGCTATTGACATGGAACTAATATAGGGGTGGTATGGGAGGCTGGGTGCTATTAGATCTGCCTAAGGGTCTCCACTCCCCTTTTCCCTAGTGTTTGGTCTTCATTCCCCTCATGTTGCACTTAGTCTTCCCATGCTGTGCATTACACCAGATGTGCAGAGGGAGGTATAGCTGACCTGACCATCTTTGAAAATCCCATGAAGATGAAATTAATATAGAGTGTGATGGCATCTGAACATAACTCACCTCTAATGGGTAATCAAATTGCACCAACAATGCAAGCAAAAAAAGGAGCCAAGTCTCATCACAGAAGATCTGTAGCCAAATAATAAAGAACGATGCAATTATAAGTTGTCCATTAAAAAAAATGTTTTTTTTGTCTTTTATTTAAAGAGAGTCTGTCATCAGGATTAGGCATGTTAAACTAAAGATATGGACATAAAGGTGCTGTTATACTGATTTAATAGGTATCTTCAGTGTAGAAATCCACAGCCTGGTTCTTGTTTATTCATCATTAAAGTTTGGATGCAACAAGCTCTTCGTGCACCAGGGTGCTTCTGTGGGGCAGGACTGTGTGTAGGGTCTTCAGTAGTGAAAAGCGAGTGTGCTCGATACTCGAGATTTCCGAGCATGCTTGGTTGTTCTCCGAGTATTTGGGGCGTACTCAGAGATTATGTTTGAGTCAAAGCAGCTGCATGATTTGCGGCTGCTAGACAGCCTGAATACATGTGGGGGTTACCTGTTTGTTAGGTAACTAGTCTTCAGCTCTGTCATGGCCCTCTGCTGCCTCTAGTGTCTGAATCTGCTTACTATTTTACATTTCAAACCTGTACCGTCCTAGTCGAGGCCAGAGCTTGAGCACATTGATCTCATGGTGGGTTTCAGGAAAATGGTCTCGTGTCGGGGCATGTGCAGATTTAGATTTCAACTCTATGATGAGCCAAGATCTCAATCTCCTGCACCATTTTCATGAAGCCCGCTGCATGATCAATGTGTACAAGTGCCAGCCATTGTTAGCATGGCGCCAGCGTGAAATTTATGATTCGTGCTTGGACCAATTTCCTCAGATGACTGTATGAGTCCTTAAAAGCCCTGATACATGTTACATTAAAAAAGTAATGTGTATGGAGTAGAAATGAGTGTGTCTTTTGAAATTCGATTTTCTCGACTTTGCCAAATTTTCACTCAATTTTGATTTGCAGTGAATAAATTTACGCTGATTTCAACACTGGAAAACGTATTATTGCTCATTTAATTGGGGAAGAGGACAGTGAGAGAATCCCAATGACTATTAGAGCTTACACTCTACAGAGCAGACAAAGGACCCTCCTGACCATAAGAGCTTACACTCTACAGGAGAGAAAAGGTGACAGTGATAGGACCTTGCTGACCATAAGAGCATACACTCTACAGATGAGAAAGAGGACATGGCTGACCATAAGAGCTTACATTCCACAAGCAAGAGAGAGAGAGGACCCTACTGAGCTTATACTCTACATGAGAGGGAGACTTACTCAGTGGCACTCAAGATGGAAAACCACTCTGCCATAGAAACTGCTCCACTGGGAACTGCTGATCTATCACAGTCCAGGTACTGACCACCGCTGTACAAGATATGGTAGTCCACTAGATGTCATAGCTGCAGGGCATTATGGAGAAAAGTGCATGACAATGCAAAAAGACCCTTGCCTGCTGTATGTTGTTTCCGCAATGTGAGAAATGGCGCAGAGCAAGCCACAAATCAAATTTCAAAATGTTCAAATTTGTACAAAATCACAAATTTTTGGAAATTCAACTTCAACTTGATCCTCTGAATTAATCCACTCATCTCTAGTATAAAGGCTTCCCATTTTTTAACAGACTATGTTGAGGGAGAAAATTATTTGGTATTCTTGACAATGGTTGTTTGAAAACAAAAGAGGGGCTCAGCTGAGATGAGGAATCCAGTGTACAGGGAGTCAGGAGAGAGCAGTTGACTGTTAAATTTTTTAGTGACATCAATCTATTGCAAATGGGGGGTTTAAGACTGGGAGCATTTGATCACACAAGATTTTTCAGATGGCTGATATGCTCAGACAGCAGAGTATTATGGTCTCTTTAACAGGGTGAACCTTTCATCTAGAATGGTAATCTTCAGTTCTGACGGGTGATTCACGACTGTGCAAACTGCCTCCTGTTTGTTGAGATTGCACATGGATGCGTTGTTCATGAAGGGCTTTTTTCTTTGGAGTGCATCTGAATCGTTTGTAAGCCAGCAATTTTGCTGTTGATTATAGAGCAAACTCAGCCATGTGGCTATTATGGGTGAAACATGTGACTGCCACCAATAAAGACAAATTCTGCAGCTTGCGCTATGTGGGTAGAGTTAAACACATGGCTGAAATGATGTAAACTTTACAATAATCCTGACTCTTTTGTACTAAAGCACACATAGCATGAACTTCATACAAACAGAAATCAATAGGCTATTATCTCACTTAGGTTCTCATTCAGACATGTATTTTTTTCGTGAAAATGAAAAACAAAAGCAGTTTTTCTGACCCAATGCAAAGTTACTAAGAAATAGCACGCAGATTGAATACGGATGGCATCCCTTATGCCTTAAAAAACTAATTTTTATTGTAGCATTTAAAAAAAAACACTGATACCCGGTGTATTATTAGAAAAAAAATTGTATGTGGGTTCATATGGTACAAAGATGCAAAACCAGACACTACCAGATACCTCTATAACCCTTTATACATACCTGATGCTGAGACTACCTACCAGTGGAGGTTGCACCCTAAGATAAGAGATATGGTGCCCCCACTGTTGAGATTTTCCCTGCTCAGTGATAAATTTGTGCAGTGACATCATCAGCGGGGTGATAATGGTCAACGCATCACTGTGCGCGTGAGCGGTGACATCAATGACAGGGAGGATATAGAGAATCCCCGCCCATGTCACCACGCGTGCGCACATCTAATATGGCGTTTGTTGTTGCCCCTCTTGTGATGTTACTGCACATGCAGAGAAGACGTGCGACTTCTATCTTCTGCCTGTGAGCTCCTCTGACTTCACAGGTGTCCTGCTTACCTGGGAACAAAGGAGACATGCAGTGTAGGCAGGCGTGTTTATCAAGGGGTGTCCACTGCTGCTATGTTCATAATATGGAGCCATATTTAAAAACCCACATGTGGTAGACACCAGGAACACCAGGATGGGTCCATGACCGCTTATGATAGCACCTTTCAAGTGACCATCTAATTGCACCCTAAGGGTATGCCCACACGTCAGGATTTCTAGCAGAAATTTTCTTGACAAAACCCGGACATTTCTGCCAGAAATCCGCATGCGGTTTTTTTGCGTTTTTTCATGCGTTTTTGATGCATTTTTGACGTGTTTTGACGCGTTTTTGTGTGTTTTTTGTGCATTTTTTTCCAAATGCATAGAATTGCGGGAAAAACGCGGAAAATCCGCAAAATTAATGAACATGCTGCTTTTTTTTACCGCGATGCGTTTTTTTTGTGGAAAATAATGCACCATGTGCACAAAACATGCAGAATGCATTCTAAATGATAGGATGCATAATGTATGCGTTTTTAATGAGTTTTTATAGCGTTTTTATCTCGAAAAAATGCGAAAAAAACCTGAACGTGTGCACATACCCTTAGCCTCCTGATGAACCATAAGGATGGAGAAATACATAGAGGCGAATTAATTAATAAGATAAGTGTACAATCTTTATCTGTTAAGGGGTGGTATATATTTATTTTTAACTTTACAATATTAATGTGCAATAAGTAACTATTTATAAACACCTTTTGATTATCTACCCTATTATTCTGTCTTAATGCTGTTGACTGCTTTGAGCAGGGGGTTGGACCAGATGACCCAGGATGTCCCTTCCAACTCTACCATTCTATGAGTTTATGATTCGATGATTCTAGGACTATAGGATCTGAGGTAAAGCAGTGGTGTTATGTTTAATGATAACATCTAGTTGATCTTTTTATCTATGACCTCTGCTATTCCTATAGACATTCATTGACCTTCTCATAACTCTATTCTGCCCACTTCCTAAATTTCACCACTTATCTATTTGTCATCTGGTATAGTGAAAGGATAATACCAGGGTGTGTTAGTTAGAGCCGCCGTTGAGTGGGGGCTCTATATTTCATATCTTACGCTGTTAGGTAATTTCAGCATCAGGCATGTTTATAGGGTAATACAGCTATCTGCTAGTGTCTGGTTTTGCATGCATTTTCTTAAATAGTACACTTGGTATCGTTTTTATATTAAATATTACAATAAAAATTTAGTTTTTAAGGGATCATGTGTTAACACAAAAATTTGTCTCCCTTTATATGATCAGTTTTTCAAAAAGTTTTTGATCTCTCTTCTGTCCAAGATTTTTGCACAGCCTTTGACTTGTATGGCTAATTTTGATCTATCACTTAAATAGGTTTATGTTTACTAAGGACGGAGATAAAGTTTAATGTGGAGATATAAAAAGTTATTCATCTGGGCATTAATAACATGTGGGCACTATATGTTCTAGGGGAGGAGATAAAATTAGGAGAGTCACTTGTAAAGAAGGATCTGAATTAACTTGTAGATGACAGATCTATAGATAACAGCACATAATGTCAATCAGCGGCTTCTAAAGCCAGCAGGATACTGTCATATATTAAAAGAGGCAGTGACTAGTGGGACAGATACATAACACTACCCCTTTACAAAGCATTATTGATGCCTCATCTCTGAAATATGCAGTTTCATTCTTGATAGTTCATAGAAAGCATGCCCTGGGATTAGAAAGGGTGCAAAGTATAGCCACAAAACTGATAAGGAGCATGGAAGATCTTAGTGGTAAGTTCAAGTTAAAATAAGTGTGGGAAAGAACCATCTTTCGTAAACCTACTTCGACTAATTCTTTATTGAAATGGGAGAGTCATCACCCTTACTCCCTGAAAAAGGGTATACCCAAGGGTCAGTATCTGAGGTTAAAAAGGAATTGCTCGGACATAAAGGATTTTAAAAATAAGGCAGACGATCTACGCCAAAGATTCCTTATGAAGGGTTACCCTGATTTTATACTCAGGGAGGCGTTTAGTTGTTTTTTATGAAATAAATTCAAATGAACTTAGTGATAATGGCTGTTTTACTGCTGTATAATCGATATGTTGGAGTCTAGGTTCTGCCTCCCAGGAATATTCGGTCAAAAAAACGGAATGTATATTACATTATCTATTAGGATCTTATAATATAATACTAGCCACTGCTGTATTTTATTCATCTGTTTCTCGGGCCCTTATGCTTTGAGGCCTATTACTGAGAATTGTGTTTTGTGGACGTTTACGTCAGGACGGTTTTGTTTATTCCCCTTATGGCTATTAGAATAATTCTCCTGTAGTAGCCAACATGCTTTTTATTATTTTTGTTATGAAAGCATTATGTATCTGTATTGAATTATACATTAATCCTGTGAATATGGGTGGGTTGAAAAGGATAGCAGAAGCTAATTAGCCAGCCGGTCCATTATAGTAAGGTATATCCTTTTTATTTCAGCTGTGATAATATGATGTATCCGTATCCAAATATATACTGATCCGGTTAATATATGTGGGTGGCAAATGATATTATAAACTAACTAACCAGCCAGCTCAGTCTAATAAAGGAAGGTGTATCAATATCAAATTTTAAAAGTTTCAGTGCCGTCAGGGATATATATACTTAAAAACCGGGTGGCTATTTGATATACTGTGACGCCACCGAATGGTAGGTGTAGACTGGCTCCTGAAGCGCTGCTGCGTTGGATACTGTAATGCCACCATAGGATAGACGTACACTGGCTCCTGAAGCACCGCTGCCTGGGATGCTGTGACGCCACCAAAAGGTAGGCGTGTATCGGCTTCTAAAGCGCCGCATGCGCAGTAGCAAGTAACATGGGGGCCTTATGGAAATGAGGTAGGACGCCCAACAATTAACCATATGAGCAGGAATCTATTTAAGGGGATTCACTTCCATTTGTCGTCTCACCTTACCATAGTCCATACCCAAAATCAGGTGCACTGGACACATAGGAACCACCTCCCGACGGAGGGGCTCTAACTTCAAAAAATAGAATATCCCACAAATTATATCTATATTTTTTCCCCTGATGAGTCTCCCTGATGGGAGAGGAAACGTGTAGGGAAGTTTACCTTTCGTATGGTGGGTACAATTATTGAGCCTGACTTGGGGACTGCCCTTGTCAGGGCAGGAGCAACACAGGGGCACGACCGGGGTAGGATAGCAAACATTTCCCTTTCCCCTGTGTACAAATGAAAGCTCCTGATAAGAGAGAACAATAAGCGACTGATTTGGTGAGATAAAACCATTTTTTTACTCAGCACTGGTATTTTGAGCACTGTTTGCACTTTATCACATTTATCGTCCATGAAACGGTTTTATATTGTTACCATTAAAGGATATGTTTTATTTATATATAGGAGATTCCCTTGGCTAATTTGATTATATTTAAGGAGTCTTTGGGGTATCTGTACTTGATATACCCCAGAACTTTTGGGTTTTGCTTTCAGCATTACTTTGCTATTTACTAATATCTATGGAATCTGGGTAATAAGGGTTATAGACCGGAGGTTCTTGTAAGAATTTCAGTTGAATTGTGTATTTTAGGGGTAAAAGTATGTTTTATGTTTTATGAACGCGACTGATCATTTTGAGCATTGTAGGTATCATCGTAAGTTATTTTGAGCTGCCAATTTTGAAAATGGCCACCAAATATGGTTTTTAGCCAGTAACTTTTGAACGTATGGTCCATTTTTTTTTTTTAGTTAGTTATCCTTTTAAAAGGAAAATATAATATTAGTAGGATTGCTTCTTCCAATAGGTGGCACTAGAGTTCTAGTCCTCTTCCTCTCTGAAGAGACAATTTGCATATTTCCCAGAGGAGCATTGCGGCTTTAAGTCTCCTCACCTCGACATGCTTAACATGTCACTCCTTGCAAGGAGAAATGATACTTCTTGGATCCCGATATTTATTCCAAATTATTATATTATTATATATTCTGTAGAATATCATTAGAATATCATAAAACTGCTTTAACTAAAATGCTCTTTGTACTCTTGTGTTAATGAAATTTCTAAACTAATTACATCCACAATCAATAAAAGGTAAAGCAAATAAAATGTAAAAATTGAGATTTTATTTGTTTCCTTTGTACCTGTGCCATATAAGATGAATAATATATGAAATATTAAATAAAATGTTAAAAGTGATATAACATTTAATGAGTTTACTTGATATCTCCATCTCTATTAATATACGAGAGTGGAAAGCAGAGAGAGAGCGTGAAAGAATTCCTTTAAAATGAACTAATCCCAATACTGACCACTCTGAGAAGGCATTAACATGCGGCTACAATGAAGCTGCCTTCATCTGCATTGCCTCCTGCTCATTCATCTGTAGAAAACAATAGGAGAGGTATGAACAAGTCTAAAAACATTGTATTTTCCCCAATAGATATTTTTCAAATCAGTACAATAATGCTTAACGAAAGTTGAATGTGAAGATTTGAAATGTGGCTAGAAAGATAATACTTCCAGCATTGTCCATTGGGCGCGCCATTGCTGTCATTCTAAATTTAGAACGGTGGGAAAGGTTAAAGCATATATATCGGCGCTGTCCAAAGGGAACCGCTGACCTGATGGATTTGAGTTTGTTCGGTATACCCTTTATATTGTAACACAATCAACTATTCTGTGTAAAATGGAAGAATCTAGTGTTATAAACCAACACCACCAATGCGCCAGACAGATTTTATCTTATATATATATATATATATACTTATGTAGACACATATATATATATATGTACATATATAATATAAAATGTGTCTGGCACAGAGGTAGTGTAGGAATATGGTTGCCTCTGTAGTTGCCAACAATGGAGAGGGAGAGAGAAGTGATATGGGTCCTAATTGAAGGCTGAAAATACCTGAAGAGTACTTATAATTTTGAGTTGAGAGAAATGATACGAGCGGTAGAGATGCCATTTGGCAGAAAGAGACATGATACCCTTGAAGTAGTGGCAGCAATGGTACTTAAATAATTCTACATACAGTAGCATCTAACGTTAGGCCAGGGGTGGGGAACCTCAGGCTCCAGGGCCATTTATGGCCTTCGATGACCTTCTATCAGGCCCTCAAGCAGATTCTCAGGGACCACATTCTTGGGCAGGGAGCTGGATTTTGATTACAACCAGATCATTAATTTCTTCTTGCTCTGTTAGCACACACACACAGTGTTCACTACTGAACACTGAAGGGCATGCAATGAAAGATTACGTCCTGACACCAGTGCCAGAGTCAGGATCTACTTTGTTGGCAGAGTTTGTATGGCCCCCGAAGGATGGTATAAATATCCAAATGGTCCTTGGCAGAAAAAAAGATTCCCCACCCCTGCTTTAGGCCAACCCTACTACTTTTTTCTTCCTTAACAGGTGCGAGAATGCTGTGAAGGAGAAAATGCAGACTCAGTGGTGACAATAAAATAAGTTTCATTTATTAACTATATAAAGCTCAGCAAGTAAAAATACAATATCAAATAGAAGACAATTAGTCAATTACTAGTTATGAGATACAATTAGGGATTCTGTTCTGTTGATCAGGCCTCCGTGCTTGCAGCTCACTCGATCGGGGGTTCCATTCCATTGACCAGGTCTCTGTGCCTGCCGCTCACTCATATGGGGATTCTGCTAATCTGGCCAACCAGAATCCCTTCTCCTTCAGAAAGGATCTGCTTCCTGGGCTAATAGTCTTGCGTTCCTAGCCTCGCCTAGGATTTGGCTGTAAGGCAATGCAGGCTTTACTCCAAATATGAAAGAGAAAACCTATGTGGAAGGAAATGGCATAATAAAATCAAAAATGCTAATGAAGCCTGTGAATAACTGAAATATTAAACCTATACACAATATTCAAAATTAGGCAAAATTATTTTGTAAAAAAGTATGACTTTATTAAGCCATATGCAAAATACAACCCAACATTTATCATAAAACGAGAGTAGAAGGAAGTGAGAAATGAGGGGATGGGGAAATGTAAAAATGTGGGAGGGGATGAGTGTGCACCAATGAATGCATAAAGAAGTTTCATTATTATTATTATTATTTATTTATATAGCACCATTGATTCCATGGTGCTGTACATGAGAAGGGGTTACATACAAGTTACAGATATCACTTACAGTAAACAAACTAACAATGACAGACTGATACAGAGGGGCGAGGACCCTGCCCTTGCGGGCTTACATTCTACAGGATTATGGGGAAGGAGACAATAGGTTGAGGGTTGCAGGAGCTCCGGTGTTGGTGAGGCAGTATCTCCGGTAGTGATGAGGAGGCAGTCGGGTCAGTGCAGGCTGTAGGCTTTAGTGAAGAGGTGGGTTTTCAGGTTCTGTCTGAAGGATCCGAATGTGGAGGATAGTCGGACGTGTTGGGGCAGAGAATTCCAGAGGATAGGGGATATTCTGGAGAAGTCTTGGAGGCGGTTGTATGAGGAGCAAATAAGTGTGGAGGAGAGGAGGAGCTCTTGGGAGGATCGGAGATTACATGAGGGAAGATATCGAGAGATTAGCTCAGAGATATATGGAGGAGACAGGTTATGGATGGCTTTGTAGGTCAGTATTAGTAATTTGAACTGGATACGCTGAGGGAATGGGAGCCAGTGAAGAGATTTACAGAGGGGGGAAGCGGAGGAGTAGCAAGGAGAGACATGAATTAGTCGGGCAGCAGAGTTAATGATGGACTGGAGAGGTGCAAGGGTGTTAGCAGGGAGGCCACAGAAAAGGATGTTGCAGTAGTCAAGGCGGGAGATGATTAGGGCATTCACAAGCATTTTAGTAGATTGACGGTTGAGGAAAGGACGGATTCTGGTTTATATGCTTTCATAGATACATATATGATATATTCAGACAAAAATTTCAAAAAGTGTGCAATAATTGATCACTGGAGACTGTAAAGAATATTAGTAAAACATCTTTGCATGAATATAAAAAAAACAAATGGTATGACGTGGGATATAATTCAGTGTGCCCGCAGCGTGTAAGCGCACATTCACACTGGCCACTGAACATAAAAAATAAAAGACAGAAACATAATGATTAAATACCCTGCACTCAACAAATAAATAAATAGCATAGTGCATGAAAATAATATACTGTATTTAGTTAACATGGTTTTTAATACACAAAATGTGAATGCCATCCCACCTCTTCACGGTGACCATAACAGTCCTAACTCTAATATAAAAAACCTTATCGTTTGTCAAGTGACATGCATGTAGATAAGGGCTGAGACAGACTCCTTTGATCTTTATACGGGTTTTGCAGCCTCTGTCATTATAACTTTTTCATTTCATACATATGATATTTTAATTATGTATTTAATAAAATAATTTTTTTATGGTAATTACTTATACATGATGTAAACAGACTGAAAAAAAAACCCCAAAGTGTACAATGATTGGAATGGAGACCGTAAAGAATGTTAGTAAAATATTTTGCTATGAATATAAAAAAAACAAAGGTATGAACTGTGATATAAATTGGTCTGCATGCAGCATGTAAGTGCACGTTCACACTAGCCACTCAACAGAAAAAGCAAAGACAGAAACATAATGGTTAAATACCCCTCTGTAAATAGATAAATAGCATATTGCATGAAAATAATATACTGTATTTAGTTAACATGTTTTTGAACAAAAAAATGAGAAAGAGTAGAAGTGTTAACACTACTTGGGTTCAGTCTGTCTCGGCCCCTATCTACATACATGCCACTTGACAACAGTAAGGTTTAATATTACAGTTAGGACTGTCCCAGTTACGGTCACTATGGCGTGGTTGTATGGCTTTCACAATATTTTTTATCAAAAAACATGTTAACTAAACACTGTATATTATTTTCATGCGCTATGCTGTTTATTTATTTATTTACTGCAGGGTATTTAATCATTATGTTTCTGTCCTTGTTTTTTTTCTTACATCATTGGTTACAGAAGAATTTCTAATCTACTGAAGGTTCCAGTGACCGGAAGCGGAGCGTCATTTCACCATAATCCAGCAGTATAATATCTCTGTCAGGAGGTTACCTATTTTTTTTATTTCATGCCAACTCAACCTACAGTTTGAAGTCAGAAGGTTACACGTGATTACATTGAACAAAACAATTACAAAATTATAAAAGACATAAAGTTCATGTTCGTCTTTGAGGGTAGCACATTGCTGATTGCATTTCTAATAAACAATTACCAATTTTTGCATGCATCATTATTCAAGGTAATTATGAAGGTTAGTCATCTTAATCATACATTACTATCTAGTATTTACATTCTAATTATTAGGCATTGTAAGTATTAGGCATTCATCGGAATAAGTAATAAGTAATCATTTGCCTTAAAGGTTTCATGAATTTATTTATATGTCAAATCAATTAGAAACAATGTACTGAGAAATATATATGATATTTTAAACTATTTAAAGGAACTATCCAAGCAAAATTGTTATTTTAGTGGCAGATTCATTAAAACTGTCTATGTTGCCCCTGGCAGCCAATCAAAGCTCATCTTTTTTTTAAACTACCCTAAAAAAAGTAAGTCTTCACTGTGTTTGGTTGATGAAAGAATTAAGACAATTTTACTATTAGCTAAAGATTATCAAAGAGATTCACAGCTCCAAGGAGAATGTTGACTGTCCGTGGCCGCCGAGCAAAGATCTGCAAACATCTGCCTACTGTTGTCATCTACAATACCTCCTCTGATTGGTAGGCCTGGCATAATATGATCATTATGGATGCTTAGATTTCATGCTAGGCCTACAAATCAGAAAATATATCATGCATTTTTCAGGTAGGAGGACATTTTCAGGGCTTTGGTCAGTGGTTATGGATTACCAACATGGTCACAAATCCAAGTTCCTGTGAATCTTTTTGCTCAACTCTACTACTATCCAAATGAGGTGATCTTGTTCTACTATGTTATGTTTTATGGAGGGCCTATGCTTTTGAAAAGCCATAAGGGCAAGTGAACTCTGCTCTGAGTAAAGGAACTACTGTCTAGGTGCAGATGAAAAGCATCAAAGTGATCAGTGACAAATATGAAGCACCGGCCAACTTGTTGGCCAAGGTATACTATCGCAGTGGTGTTGCGCCTGCAAGGATTGAAAAATATCCCATTCATTCAAAGTATACAAATATCTAAGCTACGCTAATAGCTAAGGCAAGCTATGCAAAATGTGTACTGTAGTAGCCATCATATAGTGGACATATGTTCTGTTGTCTACTCCTTAGAAATGAGATTGAGTTGCAAGTTACACTTCATTGTCCACAGCAGCAGTTCCGTTCAGAGACTTCATATTTTATAGCCCACCCATTTAGTCAATGTTTTTCAATATGGCAATACTCACCCGAAAGCAGGTTCTTTTTTTTACTGGTGGCAAAATTATGCCTTCAAACCAGACCATACTTATAAACTACCTCCACATATTCCTCAATGTACGTCTCCCCATCCCCACCAGCAAGAAAGGGTCACTTTGAATCAAATATCACTCTGGATGTCTCCTAGTCAACTACAACTGGGCAACCTAATAAGAGACAGTGACAAAAACATTGTGGCATTGAGGTTGCCATTCAGTTAGGTAAAGAAATACATGCTTGCTGCACAGAACATGATCTTATTTTGTGCAACATTTTTTTTTACTCATTGGAAGAAAGTTTTGCTCATTCCCAGAGGAGAATTTGGGCATTTGAACAGTTCTGGGCAATGACGTAATTTGCAATGACATATTGATTCTTTATGATTGAACCAATGGCTAATTGGAACAAATGAAACTTGATGGAAATTACTGCTGTATATTTTGCAGCATTTGTACAAGAAACATCAAGGTGATGGATAACATTATGCAACATACAACAAACTGTAACTTGTGTGACTTTAAAATCTGCCATTAGTAGGTGATGAGGGACACATGTTGCTTAGTAAAGCTTTTAAATGGTCAAACAAATTATTTGTGTTATGTGACTCATATTATTCGTGCATATTATCGTCCTCCTCATTTTTACTGAAATTTTGGGTGGCATCACTTTGGTGAATTGCCAAGGAAAAACCCTGAGCAGGATAGAACCTCTGTACAAGCATAGGCACAAAGGGAATTATTTATTAGAAAAAAATTGTTGGGTTTCTTTGACTCTGAATTTTCTTTAGAGCTCTGACTCACCATTATTTTTAACGGTAATCAAAAAATTTTTGAGGCAGCATCTGGAGGGAATTTCACAAGTAGGACCTTGAGCTGGTGAACCCATGGTCATCCTCTAATGGGACATTACCTCTTAACAGTATAAACATCACTTTAAGTTTTAAAAGGAAAATGACAGGTGGATCAAACTCTAGAAACTAAGTATTTGGCAGTATTCATCTTTTAAGGCTAGGGCATGATTCCGATCAATGATCCAACCTCATTCTCTGCTCCTAGAACTTTGCATCCCATGGCTCCTTGTTGACACCATGGCTTTGGTCACACACAGTGGACTTCTACCTACATGAAGAGGCTAGAGCTTAGACTGCGCATGCCCAAACTTGCAATGCTGATAAGCAGCCATACTATACAAAGTCATGGGAGGAATGAGAGAGGACGGATCAGAGATGACAGTCATGCCTCAGTGGTTATGCTATGAATAGATGGGATAGAACTGGCCCACATGTAGTGCACGCCTTTTCAACTGGTTAAAGTCTATAGGATATGTGGATAAAAAACTTTCAAAAGGTGAGAACCACTATATTCTGTTTCTGTAAACTTTTCATTGTGTTCACAAGCAACCATTGGATACAAAGTTCTTGGAGGAATTGTTGAGGCCGGATAAGGTATTACAATCATACCTCAAATGGAACCTGTCGCCAACACCTGTTCGCCCTCATGTACAGCATTCTAGAATGCTGTATATATATTTTAGAATGCTGTATATATTTACTGAATGTTCTCTGCAGAACGCAGAAAATAACTTTAAGTATACTCACCTACTGGGTGGTCTGGTCCAATGGCCATCATTGGTCTCCATGTGGATGATCTGTCTTACATCATCCACATAGTGTCCTCCATCGCACTCTTGCATAGGCAAAGTTCTCTATATTTGCCAAGGGCAAAGGAAAGAATTGTAGTGCGCATGCACCGGCGGCCTTTGGCCTTTCCCTGTGCATGCATATTACAGTACTTTACTCTTAGCTCAGGAAGGCAGAGAGGTTTATTTTCCTAGAAGCGCAATGGAAGATGCTGTGTGTATGATGTAGGATGGGTCATCCACATGAGGCAAGAAGGAGAGTAACAATTATAAAAAGAGAGGAGGCACCAAATCAAGACCATTGAAACTCGTGAGATCAGACGGCTCCATCTGTGAGCATAATAAGAGGTATTTTTTGTATTATACTAAGTGCATTGGGGACTTATATACAGCATTATTGCATGTTTTAACAGATGGCTTACAACTGCTGGCCCTACTGGAGACAGGTTCCCTTTAATGAGCGTGAGGAGATGAGCAAGGACTGGTCCGCCCTTAGCTCACACCTTTTTGAGGCATTATCCCATTAGATGATCATTGTGGGTCCAGCAGTTTAAAAAATTGGATTATATTGTGGCAGGAAGTTGCAAGTGGTCTCAAAACTTCTCCTACAGCTTCCTTTGCTGAATATTATAGTGTTATAAGGTTTCAAATCCAAATGCCTCGGGTAAGAGCCACTCTTTGTAGTAGATCAGTGTTCCCCAACTCCAGTCCTCAAGAGCCACCAACAGGTCATGTTTTCAGGATTTCCTTAGTATTACACAGGTGATACTTGCATCAGCTGGTTGACTAAGAATCCCATCACCTGGGCAATACTAAGGAAATTCTGAAAACATGATCTGTTGGTGGCTCTTGAGGGTCAGAGTTGGGGAACACTGTAGTAGATCATATTTCTGTGCAATAAAAGTGAATCCCACTAAATGTGTACCTTCCCTAAGAGGACATATAATGTAGCAAGTACTATACTTAATAGGACAACATTTTTCATTAATTAAACTTAACTTTTAGCATTTGGTTGCAATAATTATTTATTAAATATTTAGAAACAATTCATAAAAATTCACAAAAATTGGATTAAAAAATGGTATTCAGGAAGACATCACAATGTTAAAAATCTCAATAAAACCTAAAAGATGAAAAAAAGCTGAGAAAATTAATTTCAATGCAAAACACACCATAAAAAGAGATTAAACTTCTTGAAGCCAGGAGCCACGCTGTGAAATGTGTTGGCATTGGGCAAAATGTGTTGCCTACAACATATTGCACAGCAAGATTTTTATAGTCGCAAGTATGTATTTTCCACATGCATGCTAACAAGGCAATATGTCACTAAGCCTGGAAAAAAGAAAAAAAAAAACCTAGAAAATCAGAGTGAACGAATACAAAGCACCAGATATGAACACGACTCGGAGTAAGAACAGAAGGAGTTTTGAAGATGCCACTTTTTAGTGCCCTGGTAAGTTTTTTGGAAGTTAGAGTACAGATTGACCTTTCCGATTATCAGGACTGCTTGCAATGCTGAAACATGCAAAGAATTCCTAATCAAGAAATATTTTCAGCAGAGACAAAAGATCCAGAAATGTATTTGATGTGAAGCCAATGTACAGCCAGAAAGCCATTCAGACTGCTCAGATAACAGACTCACACACGAGCAATAGCTATAACGTGCAGCTGTCTCGATTGCAAATCCCACTGCTGAGACAACGCTTTCCAAAAGCTTAAAATAGAATTTCTGTGCCATTGCACATGGTACTGTCCCTGCGCTTCACACCAAACAGTTCTGGTGGGGAAATCTAAAGTCATCTGTGTTAAAGCATACCTGTCCTTTCCTACAATCTGGTCTTTCCATGCTCATTCCCCTCAACGAGTTAAAACTGTCCAATATGTCCTGAATATGTCCTACAGTACCAGCTCCGCATCTTGTCAGCCATTTTTTAGTGGGTATTTCTTTTTTATCAACATTCAGTCAGCAGTTCTAGTTCTAGAATTTCCTTTCTCTTACTTCCCAGTAAGCATTCCTCCTATCATTCTTTAATGGGTTGCCTGCCTTGAACAGAAAATTCGACTTCATATTATGTCTGCATATCGTTTCACAGGCAGGAGAGCAAGAGTACAAAGACAAAGAAGCTCCCTACTCAATTTACTTCTTCTCTGTTGCTCGAGATGGATTACACTGGACAACAGGCAGTGAGCATCTAGTTAGACACAAAGTAGATCTTTAGGCCTCTGTTTATAAAGACCTGTCAGTCTTGATGAAGAAGTGTGCTGGAGTAAGGGGAGACTGATCCATTAAAAGTGTTTTCACCTCTGTGTACATCGCTGCAATCTTACTCCAGTCTAGGACAGGAGAAAGACCTTTGACATAAAGTTTGCCAAAACTTGTCATGATCAATGGAATGGAAGAAAGGCATTAGCGTGACCTCACTATGGCTGGAGAGGAAGAATCCACACTCCGGTGTAGTCGAGAAGTAGTTTTATTAGGAATTTCAGGCTCGGATTGAACTTATTTTATGTGTTTCTTATATTTGAAAAGGTGCTCAATCCAATACTGTATAAAACTACTTCTCAACTACCCTGTCATGAACACTGCTCAAAAATATAAAGGGAACACTTAAACAACAGAATATAACTCCAAGTAAATCAAACATCTGTGAAATCAAACTGTCCACTTAGGAAGCACCACTGATTGACAATCAATTTCACATGTTGTTGTGCAAATGGAATAGACAACGGATGAAAATTATTGGCAGTTATCAAGACACTCAATAAAGGAGTGGTTCTGCAGGTTTGGACCACAGACCACATCTCAGTACCAATGCTTTCTGGTCCATGATTTGGTCACTTTTGAATGTTGGTTGTGCTTTCACACTCGTGGTAGCATGAGACAGACTCTACAACCCACACAAGTGGCTCAGGCAGTGCAGCTCATTCAGGATGGCACATCAATGTGTGGCAAGAAGGTTTGCTGTGTCTATCAGCAAAGCGTCCAGAGGCTGGAGGCGCTACCAGGAGACAGGCCAGTACTCCAGGAGACGTGGAGGGGGCCGAAGGAGGGCAACAACCCAGCAGCAGGACCGCTACTTCAGCCTTTGTGCAAGGAGGACAGGAGGAGCACTGCCAGAACCCTATAAAATGACCTCCAGCAGGCCACAAATGTTCATGTGCTTGCACAAACGATTAGAAACCTACTCCTTGAGGATGGTCTGAGTGCCCGACGTCCACAGATGGGGTTTGTGCTCAAAACCCAACACCATGCAGGATGCTTGGCATTTGCCACAGAACACCAGGATTGTCAAATTCGCCACTGTGGCCCTGTGCTCTTCAGAGATGAAAGCAGGTTCACACTGAGCACATGTGACAGACGTGACAGAGTCTGGAGACGCCATGGAGAACCATCTGCTGCCTGCAACATCCTTCAGCATGACCACTTTGGCAGTGAGTCAGTAATGTTGTGGAGTGGCATTTCTTTGGAGGGCTGCACAGCCCTCCATGTGCTCGCCAGAGGTAGCCTAACTGCCATTAGGTACCGAGATGAGATCCTCAGACCCCTTGTGAGACCATATGCTGGTGCGATTGGCCCTTGGTTCCCCCTAATGCAGAACATTGCCAGACCTCATGTGGCTAGAGTGTGCCAGTAGTTCCTGCAAGATGAAGGCATTGAAGCTATGTACTGGCCCACCGATTCCCCAGACTTGAATCCGATTCAACACATCTGGGACATCATGACTCGCACCATCCACCAACATCACGCTGCACCACAGACTGTCCAGGAGTTGGTGGATGCTTTAGTCCAGGTCTGGGAGGAGATCCCTCAGGAGACCATCTGCCACCCCATCAGGAGCATGCCCAGGCTTTGTAGGGAGGTCATACAGGCACATGAAGGCCACACACATTACTGAACATCATTTCCTTGTCTTGAGGCATTTCCGCTGAAGTTGGATCAGCTTGTAACTTCATTTTTCACTTTGCTTTTGAGCATCATTCCAACTCCAGACCTCCGTGGGATATTAGTTGGGATTTTCATTGATCATTTTTAGGTTTTATTTATTTTAAGTGTTGCTTTATCAACACATGCCACTATGTAATGGAACTGGAATATTCCATTCAGTGATATCTAGGATGTGGGATTTTAGTGTTCCCTTTATTTTTTGAGTAGTGTCTATATATATATCCTACAATTATATATAAAGTTGAAATCAAAATGATTGAAGCTGTAGTTCAAATTTGACTTATTAGGGAAATTAAAAAACTTTCTGTTCTTTGCAAAAAACAATCAAACATGAGTAATATAAATAATGCAACTAATATAACCAGAAGTTTCTTTAAATTCAGCTGAAAATGCCTCTTTTACAGTCTCAGAATTATTCACTCCTTCATTACATGTGTCTTTAATACTTAGGAGAGCCATTGGGATAGTATAGCGATGTGGAAGACAAAAAAAAAAGAATAGAAAAAAAATATATATACTGTATTTAATGTAAAGACCTGATTTTTTAAAATATTTTTTTTTCATTTCTTTGTTGCAGTGCTGTTTTTGTGTCTGTCGATTAATGTGCTTTGAATGTGACAGATAATCATCTCCCTGCCTTCGTAATCACTGCTTTATGTCACAATATCTTCATATGTGCAGTCATGTGAATTATATCACTTTTTTATAGTTATTCCTATTCAATAGTTGAGGTTTTGCACCTTTGTGGGTCCTGGAACATTAAATTATGTTGCTATAGTGACTGTAAACAGACATATGTAAGTAGCAAGCTGTTGGATTAAGCAAAAGTGCTGCATATACAAATATACAATACAATATACATGTACTAATAAGGTATTATGCAAGTGTGTATAATATTGCATATATACACAATACATGCAGATATGTCCACTCGTTTTCTTGGTGAAAAGCTCCAATTTCTCACAAAAAATATTGAATACAATATTGTGACATGCTCTTGATGTCGGCAATTCCCAACCACTAGGGGTTACAAATACACACAAAAAGCATAAGCATCTCCCAAAAGGATACCCCCTAAACTTGATTTTTAAAAAAATCTGGTCAGTTTAAAGGGAACCTGTCAGCAGGATTTTTCTAAGTAAACTACAGGCATTGTCAGGTTGGTGCTGTTACACTGATTACAATGATACCTGGGGTGAATAAATCCATCTTGTGTTTCTTGTGTAATCGGTGTTAGAAATTTTCAGTTAATGGCATGCCCATGCTCTGGGACAGGACTGTGGGTAGAGTCTTATCTTCCGGCTCTACCTTCCTTAAGCTGAAGTCTGAATTCCTGGGTAAATGTGGATACCTCTCTTTAAAGCCTGTATTTATGGGTAGGTAGGAACCTGCTGTAATTAAAACCATCACATGCTGAAGGGCGGAGTGCTCAGTCAGAGAGCTAACATACAAATAACAAAAAAATGACTGGCACATCCAGACTAGTGTGAATAGATGCATACTAGGAGCAGCCACTTCATCTACAATATACAAAAGAAGTTGCATTCTGTCATGCTAAAGCATGTAGACAGGGAATATATGAAATATGAATAGCAATACTGCTCTGAATAATATGAAAAAAATGAGATGCTTAGCACATAATTTTGCCAATTCATGCATGCCCAGCAACCAACGACAAGGTGGTCTCAAACTGCTGGGACCCTACGTGACAAAAGATTGGCCAAATTATGCGCTAAGGGTCTCAGTTTTTTCTTATTATCAAGTGCAGTATTACTACTCATGATTCATATATTCCATGTCTACATTTTTTAGCACAACAGAGGCCAAGTTCTTTTCTTTATTGTATATGGAGGTGGCTGCTTCTAGTATGCACCTGTTCACAATAACTTGGAAGTGCCAGTCAGTCTTTTGTCAATTGCATGCTATCTCTCTGACCGAACACTCCACTCTTCAGCATACAGTGGTTTTAATTACAGCAGGATCCTACCTACCCATAAATAGAGGCTTTATAGAAAGGTATTCACATTTACCCAGGATTTCAGACTTCAGTGTTGTGAATTCTGCTCTTGGGCTCCCTCCGGTGGTTGTTGGTGGTAGTGCAGTTGTCTTGGGGTTGTAATCCTGGGCAGGTGTTTCTGCTGATTTCAGCTCTATTAGGTACTTAGGTGTGCAGGATCCATGAGTCTGTGCCAGTTGTCCATTGTACTTGGAGGGATTGCATCTCTCTCTGGCTCCTCATGCCCTGCTGCAAATTCAGCTAAGATAAGTGTCTGGTTTTTTGTCTCTGTGCACACATGCAGTGTGCTTTGCAATTCAGTGCAATTTATTGTGTTTTTGTCCAGCTTAGACTTTGTTTGGATTTTTCAGTCATGCTGGATTCTCAGGAGATGCAGATATACTTTCTATGTCTTTAGTTAGATGTGGAATATTTGTATTATCTGCTGTGGATGTTTTTAGGATTTTAATACTGACCGCTTAGAATTCTGTCCTATCCTTTTCTATTTAGCTAGAAGTGCCTCTTTTGCTAAATCCTGTTTTTCTGCCTGCGTGTGTCTTTCCTCTTATACTCACAGTCAATATTTGTGGGGGGCTGCCTATCCTTTGGGGTTCTGCTCTGAGGCAAGATAAAATTCCCACTTCCATCTATAGGGGTATGTAGTCCTCCGGCTGTGTCGAGATGTCTAGGACGTGTTAGGTACATCCCACGGCTACTTCTAGCTGCGGTGTTAGATTAGGGTTTGCGGTCAGTACAGGTACCACCTACTCCTGAGAAAGTCTCTCATGCGGCTCCAAGGTCACCAGATCATAACACTTCAGCCTGAGAGAGGGATTCACACTAGACATGTAGGATCCCAGCAGCTTGAGACCACCTTGTCGTTGGTTGCTGGGCATGTATGAATTGGCCAAATTATTTGCTAAGTGTCTCGATTTTTTCTTATTATTCAGAGCAGTATTGCTATTCAAATTTCATGTATTCCATGTCTACATGCTTTAGCACGACAGAGTGCAACTTCCTTTGTACATTGTATATGGAGGTGGCTGCTCCTAGTATGCATCTATTCACATGAACTTGGAAGTGCCAGTCAGTCTTTTGTTGTTTAAAGTATTAAAGTTTTAATTATTTTAAAATATTTATACTTTTAATTGAATAAAATTTGAAAAATGATTTTAAAAAGATTTAATATTTTCAACTTTTAAAAATCAGAGGTGCAGCTGCTGACAATTGACAATTAAACCAATTGTAAGGCTAGCTTGTATTGAGATGCTATAATTATGGGCAGGATCTGCTTGAATGAGCCTGAAATCACTCCACTCCTCCATTCCTCCCCTTCTGAGTATTTACAAAAGGTGGGGGGTGAAGATTAGGATCGGGATCAGTGCAGATCCGTTTTTTGGTGACTGCAATGTAATGCTAAAGAATGGACGGTGTCAACAAGACAAGGCCGATTCTAGCTTTCCTTCTGATTGAAGTGAAATTTTATATTGCACACTTTCCCATAGTCCAATATAAATCTGCAGTGAATAGACACAATCCGTCTATTGTTTTAGGGGGTTTTCTTTACAAAGTTCATTGTATAGTAAAAATTATTTGTTATCACAATTCTCCAAGTCGGCATGATTACAGTGGTAAAAAGAACAAAAAAAATCCTTGTGTTTTTTTTTTACGTTATTGTCAAAAAAATTCTGAACTTTTTAAAAGAAAAAATTGGTCTATATCTCCATTTTCTGAGACTTGTCACATTTTCATTTTTTTGCTAGTGGAGATATGTTAGGGCTTGTATATTTTGCACAGTGAGCTGTTATTTTTATTGATACCAATTTGGGGTAGATGCGTTGTTTCAATTCAGTAAGATAACTGAAAAAAAAACATTCAGACATTTTGTTTATTTTTCTATTGATGATACCAACTATGTTTCTATTTTTTTTATTTAATTAATTTTTTAGCTGAATTATTAAAATTTCATTTACTTAATTTATTTTTTGTTATATTTTATGGTCTGAACACTTACTGAGCTCAGCTTTGAACACTAAACAGTCAGTGAGCTTCCTTTCGAACACTTGCTTGCTGAGCAAGCCCGACCTGTTCTCAAGAAGAAGTCCCCACATCAGCCTGTCACTTTTCACAACTGGACATTACCCCTACGGCACGAGACTGACAGCAGAGGGAAAATTTAGCCTAGCGCTGGGCTACAATAAAAAGGTGCCTGCTTACATCTACAAATGTGAACTTTGGATGTCAGGGGGCATCCTGATGTACCCACAGCATAAGACATAGGGTCATAGACCAACTGTACTTTCTTATAGGCTGTGTCTGCCATATTGTGCGTAATCATCGTGCTGCAACACATTGCACACATGCAAATACACATGGAAGCCCCCAGTGACTGATTAAAAAATAATTAATACAAAAATAACGTATTAAAGCTGATTTTATACTTTAAAATATGTTTACACAATTACTAATCATTATTTTTTTTTAAAAAGATGATAGATCCTCTTTAGAGGATTTTTACTTGCAAATAAGTTTTGGATTGACCTTTGGGATCTAAACTAGTATCATAAAAGGTATGACTGGTTCTTAGTTCCTAACCATTCTTGTAAAACTAAAAAGTACAAATTCATGGTGTCCCACTTCAATATGCTTTGAACTTCCGGCTGCTGAGGATCCAGGAGTTAATTGAGCATTGGGTGTATATTTTGTTGGATTCCCACTCATTTGATATCCTAAAGAAAGGTCATCAATATCTTAGTCCTGCTGTAAGTCAGTTATAGCATTGCACATTTACTCTATCCTTCTACAGTTGTTTTTAAAACAAGTTTCATCTTAAAGAGAATTTGAAGGGCTCATTAGCTACGTGAAAGTCTCAGGAAAGTGCATTTACTAGGCTGATGCTCTGCTCTGTGTATTTATTGTTTAGGGGAAGGAAACAGAAAACTCTTCAGAGAGAATCTAAATCTTTACATTCCCCGAGGTTTTGCCGGGTTCTTCTACATCACACAGAATCTCAGAGAAGGGAAAGAAAATTACTTAATCAATCGACAGCGAGTCTACCTGCACTCATTTGTAGTGACCTAGTGGCACGATGCATAATGCATAGAAGATGTGACATTGTATGAAGGGATAGGTAATGCACCCACAACTGACAAGTCGTAGGTCAGGTCACCAACCTTGGAGACAATATATATTCCGTAACCTATTAACAGCCATTCCTGCATCTTAACAAATTGAGTGGTCACAGCTGAACACATAACACATTCCCACACAGTCAACTAGTGATTTCTCATTGGTATTATTCAATTGGAATCGTTCCCTTAACTCAAATAAAATAAATGAGCACAGGGAGAAGAGATCTCTGCTCCTCGCTGCAGCACGTCTAGTTTTCTCCTTCCCTGACTCAGACTTGATTGAGGGAAAACTACCATGACTTCTATCATTTAATTTCCTGTGCGTCAATACAACCGCAATTCAATATCTATCACTAGCTGTTACTTAGTGTAGTTCTTGAGACAATACTTGAAGGCAAACATGATAAAACATTAAAGATGAGCGAATCTTTGGAAATTCGAATTTCACAGTTTCAACATATTATTCTAAAAATCTCAGTACTGCAAAGCCACTTATTGATGGGAAAAGACATGCATGGAAAACAGGTCTCCTAGTACTAAACCAAAACCTAAAAATCCTAGTGCTGATTTGAACCCCTTTAGACAGATAGTAGCGTTTTTCTGTTGCATGTCTGTGTACTTCCTGTTTCTGTGTTTCTAGTGCTGGAGTGTTAAGATATGAGTGGAAAAAAATTTGAAATGTTTGAAATTGTTTCTTAATATAATATAAACTTCCTCAAAAAATTTAGAATTAATCAGTATCCAATTCTCGGTCTGTCAGATATAAATGAATGCAAAATGAGTTTCAAAACTCAATTGTCGGATGTCACCAGGACCAGGGGCTCCATCTCTTTCCCTAATGCTAGGGGCGCACTAGCACACCCTGTTCCCCAGATTTCTTCTGATGGTGAAGATGCCAGGTCCACATACCTTGCAATAGCTCCTGAATCTGCCCTCATCTGTACCCTTCCAAGGGAAGAAGGGTGCATTAGTGTACCTTAATACACCAGCCAGCCTAACAAGATAATATAAATAGGGATAAAAGAAAATGCCAATAATACAAATATACTCACAAACAACAGAGGAATGCACCGAGGAGCGGAGGATGGGGTTAATCCAAAGTAGGACAAGAAAGGGAATTATCACACATTTAAAACCTAGCAACAGTCATAGATAAATCCACCACATCCACCAAACTCCTTCTACAATAACATTCACCAACAACCTCCAGCCATGCAGCATAAGCTAGCTGTGACAATGAGTGCTAACCATTGCCCAGTTTGTATAGGAGATTGGAGTGGCTAACAGTGAACAGCTAAGAGCCTTAATGCAGGAAAGCTTCCAGGAGCTCTCAACAGAGCAGATTAACCCCTGCACTGCTAAAATAAATGTATACCTTTTAATATGAAGGTGATGTGCTTCTAATCAGTTCTGGAGTAGGAGATATCTGACTCAGTGTTATTCTGGCTCCTGTCTGTCACAGTAAACCCATGACAATAAGATAGAAAACCAGTGGTATGGAGGAAAATCAGGATCATCAAACTATAGCAGCTTCCTCTGTAAATGCTTCTAGTAAAATAATCCTCCAAAAAGGATTCATTTCCAAACAGCATCACTGCCATAGAAGAAACATAGTACAGTGTTCATTGGCCTCTTTAACCAGAAAAATTGCTGTAACTTCTAAAAGAAATGGTTAACTGTACCGAAATTTTGACTGTACATACTTTGCTTCATGAGAGTGCAATGAATCTCAGTGACAGAAACGAGAAACAACCTTGCAGCCAGTGGCATCACCAACTTTTTGGCTGGCCAGTCTTCTCCACTATGAGATGGGCTTGCTGCACACCATTCTGTGGGTTGATGGTTTATGTGTGGTGCTTCCTCTCCTGCCAAATTCCTTCTTCATTTGTTAACAATTTACACATACAGTTTGGAGGAATTGTCAAGAAAGGTTGTGTTCACTTGTACAGAGTCACTGTTGTTCAGGAATTGAATGGGCTTGATCAAGACAAAAGAATTTGTTATTGCCGGATTTTTACCTTTGAGGATATATGAAGGGTAAGGTGCACAGTAACAAGCCACAAACATTACAGGCCCTCCAAGTGAAGATACAGTGAGAAATTCATATGGAACATCAGTTTCTCATGAACCAAGGTATTTGCAGCCCAAATTTCAACATGATAAGTCATCTCTTTTAGAAGTTACAGCAGTTTTCCGGGTTAAAGTAGTGATTGAATCACACTGAATTACCCGTACATGTCTTAACAATGCAAGAACATGGTGGATCTTCCGAGCAGAGAGATATATTCTTTTTACTCTTGTCTAAATCTAATTTTACACTACATTTATGGTTAGATTCGGGCACATACACTCAGGAGGTATGCCATTGTCAAGTGGATGCCAAGGCATCTGTCTACCGTTGGAAGCTATTAGAAAAAAGTAAAATACTAAGTTGTATATGTTTATTTGCTATAGCCCTCTTTACAGTAAAGAACAGCTAAACTAATGATATGTCGGTGCATTTCAGTGAGATGAAGGCCAAATTAATTCACTTTTGGCCTCTGTCTGAAGAATGGAAATGCTCATGATGTATAGCAGGGATGTCAAACTCAAAAACATGAAAGGCTAAAATTAAAATCTTGAACAAAGTCACGGGCCAACCTTAATATTTATAAAAAAAAATGTCTGCAATTGAGGAAGTATTTTTATCAAACATCAACAATGAACTCTTTTATATGAAAGCAAACATAAAGTGGTTGTCCATTGAACTTTTTATTTAATAGATCTTAGAATAAAATATTAGAATAAGTATGACGCAAACAAAAGGGCCCCCAAACATAGTATGATACCCCACAGTGAATCCTTCCACAGTACCCTCCACATGCAAGGTATGATGACCGTATTGGACCACCCCTCAACCCTCTGACAAAGAATAGTGACCCCCATCACAGTATGATTCTCTAACTGCAATCATCACACAGCCCTCCATACACTGTAATGGCCATAAAAAGTGCACCATACAGTATAATAGGCCTCACATAGTCTTATATACAGTATAGCGGGGCCCTGCATTGACTTCCATACAGTATAATGGCCCCACATGTTTCATAATGTATTTTGGCCCCACACAGTGTTCCACACTGTATAATAGCACCAGATAGTGCTCCATACAGTATGATGGCCCCACATAGTGCTTCATACAGTATAATATCCTCACATAGTGCTCCATATAGTATAAAGGGTTCCAAATAATGCTCAATAAAATATGATCGCCTCCGAGGTACAGTGCGTTTGACTGTAAAAATTTAATCTAGGTCATTGAGTCTTGCTGAATTTTCTGTCTTACAAAGTTTGTCATTTTACACCATATATGAATACAGAATGTTTACTCTGGATTTGGATTGACAATGTTTTTTTTCGTACTCTACATCTAAAAACTCATTTTTCAAATTGTCCTGTACCAGTTACCTCTTCCTCTAATTACTTCCTCTAACTCATTACTGCCGCCAGTCTAGATCTCCGTTCAAAAAGTTCCTACAGACCACCTCAAGGAATTTATATCTTTCATTAGTGTCATGGACCCTGAATTCTGTTGTCTTAGGTCCAATAATGACAAGGGTCTCTTACATTATTACATAACACTGGGGAACACAATTTTTTAAGAGTTAGGTCAGACAACTGTTCTTAATTAATTTTTGGATGCTGAATCCAGAAATGATCTCAGTTTTTCTCTATCACGTAAAGTTTTTGAACTATAGGATTTTTGTCTTCTCAAAAATATGTAAACTACTGTACCTAAAAAGTGTTGTTTTTTTTTTTAA
Organism: Ranitomeya variabilis; assembly: GCF_051348905.1. Classification (NCBI taxonomy): domain Eukaryota; kingdom Metazoa; phylum Chordata; class Amphibia; order Anura; family Dendrobatidae; genus Ranitomeya; species Ranitomeya variabilis. Next base: position 1,124,580,249 of record NC_135232.1, on the reverse strand, counting down.
ATAGTACAAATATGAACAAAAAATGAAATATATAAGAAATAGGCATGACAAATATGTAGGAAATATGCACATATGTAAATAAAACACTGAGATGGAAAGTTACAAGCTTTGAAAATTAACAAAGAAAAAAATCATAAAAGATATATAAATTACAACTAAGCGCCCAATGTAAAGAGAAAAGCTATCACAAATCCTATTTATTCCTACTATGATACATTTTTTGTGTAAAGATATTGATAATTATGACGTATTGGGAGCTGCACACACCTCTCACCACACTGTCTCAGTTGTGACTACTCTTACAAGTTGCCACGTAGCTCTATATGAGTCGAATTGTAATCAGATAACAAGTCATATTACAGATATCAGTGCAATTGTGCTTCTCTGGCAGGTAAGTTGTGGAGGAAAAACTTGACGTGCTAGAAAAAAACTGACTACATTTTTGGAATCAGCATGCCAATTTTAGTATAAATCAGCTCAAAAACCTAACTCAACAGAAAATTTCTTTCAAATTGTTCCCCAGTGTAATCTTACATGATTGGATCAGCAAATCCTAAGATCACTTCAAGAGTAGCGCGAACCCAAACAGTAACGTTCGGCGTCCGTACCAAAAACCTACTGTTCGGGCACGGACACTGAACATGAACTTCACCAGGATGTCTGTGTTTGTTACTGTTCAGGTTAGGCCCCGTAACCACAGATTCTGATCAGCAGTAAAATCATTAACACCAGTCAAACAGTCTTGGTTCCCACGCTGTCAAAAGATAGTAGTCCCATCAGCTGACACCAGTGACCAAAGGTAAACTTTATATTTCCGATCACAGCTGCATGCTCACACTGGGAACCATGGCTGTCTGAGAAAGGTTAATCCGAAACGCGCGTCGGGAGGGTGGGGGACGGCACGGCGCTGTGCTCTTGATCTACTACCTCCAGGTATGCTCCTTGATAGCCTGTACATATGCTCTATGATTAAATATTTACTTATAATGATGGAATGATATGCGGATATTTGATTGTATTTTCTATATCTACGGCTTACTATCTTTGACTGAGCAGTATATCTGGCTTCATTAGGAATTGTTGGGTGCTCGTGTCGCTCGGTCCCCCTGCATGCGGTTATGTGTGCTTGCAAATTTTAGCCCTTGCTGTCATCTTTGACCAGTTGTATTTGTATCTTTAATAAAATAAATTTATATTTTATCATTGGACTAGTACACTGTTTTTTTCTGTGGTGCTTTGTTCTTACCAGTGTGTCCTGCACATCCAATCTATCCTTGCTTCAACACTGTATGTGTTGTTATGATGATAATTAACTTTCTTAGAAGCCTATATGTTCTCTATGTTTCTATCTAAACAGCAGTACTTGTAACTTTTTTTATGAAGCCCAGTCAAATGCTTCACAAGACGACAAAGATGGCAGCTTAGCAGGCCCCCCAGTTGATATCACAACCAATCGGCTGACCATAATTATGCTGTTTAAATGCAACTTTCAGTGAAAATAAAGCAGCAGAAATTGAAGCAAGTGCCAATCACAAGGCAGGTGTTGGATGTTCAGAACACTACAGCTAGGCATCTCTTGGGTATTGTGCGGGCTCATGGGGCTGCTCCATAAAAGGCAACCAAGCATAAGATGTAGTATTACGTCCTTTGTCAGGAGTAGGTTATGAACGATATTTCGATACTACTATGTAATAAGTAGCTTTCTCTCATCCTCCATTCCTTTTCTATCAAGGGAATTGCAAGAAAAATCTACACAAATGAGAGAAGCGGTTAGATATCTCCAAAGACAGGCAAACTAGGGCAACAAAAAAATAATAAAATAAAAATACACAATTGCATTAGGTTATCATGCCAGTACCATAAGAAATTAATGGAACAGTAGAATTCCTACTCAAATATTTCTCAATTTAAATTTTGCACTCCAGAGCATTATTTTTGGGATCGGTTGAGATCAAATCAGTAAGAAAATTATCAAATACCATGTGGGCAATTACTTGTTAATTTGGTACAGCCCATTAAGAAGGAATAGGGATTATCCGAAAATACCAACTCGACCAATCAGGAGATCACGTTATACCTTTACTATAAATTTTGTCAAACCTTATTAAGTGGCTCCAAAACTAGAGTTTGACTTTTTATTGTTTATGATTGCATAGGTGTAAGAATATATTTTACTTCTCCAGAGAGTATTTTATTGCCTTTTCTTTCTTGCTTGGTGCCATTTGGAAGAGCAATGTCTAATAGCCTTGCGAATTATAGTATATTTGCTCATCTTCTCCAGTCAAGAGATCACTTACATTCTCTTCTCTTAATATGCTATTACTAAAGGTCTCAGTCAGAGCTCTCCAATTATAGCATCACTTTTCAGAATGTGTCAGTATTTCATTATGAGTTTTCTAATATGCTGACATAAGTATTACATCTCGGCACGGGCATTAGACATTCTGCTTGATGTGTCTATTTTCTCAGAGCTTTAAGCAGCATACTTCTGTCACTTTTCAAGAAACTTTTCACTGTGTTCCATTGTAGGCATTGAAGACGGCTTTGTATGTGAAAAATGATAGATACTTATTCAAAAATATGCAGGATGTACAACTATGAATCTGATGAATGACACATCAGCCATAGGATTAATGCTGTGCAGGTAGTATGGTAAATTTCTTTCAAATTATTATTCATTTTCTACGTGTAAAATAGTCACTCATGAGGATTGTTTCAAAGAAATTTGTCAAAAATGTACTTACTTCAGATATTTAAATTCATAGATATTGCAATGTTAAGATGATATGTCTATTTAATTTATGGATTTACTGTTGTTCTCCTAGCTGTTCAATGACAAAGAGAGCAATACAGATCTTGTAGGTGACCTTTAGATCTAAACCAATCCAATAACCATACTAACAATTAGACAAATTATTGATTATGTTAGAATAACGAAAAGTGGTCATATTTGCTCTACAGCGATGGAGGATCATTCTCATTCTCAAAAAAAGGTAATTCTCACACTGCAACCAGAAGTTGTCAATCTCACTTTGGAACCATGGATGAGTACTCTCAGTATCAACCAGTGGTCAATCTCTTCTCTATAATTACAGGTGATTATTCTCATTCTATTGGTAACGCAATTATTCTCAATCTGCATGATCAGGTAGTCTTTCTCACTCCACATGCATTCTACAATTGCAAGTGGTCAATCTCAGTCTATAACCACAGCTGATTAGCTTCCAACCAAAAGTAGTTATTCTGACTTAACACGACATAGGTGGTCATTTTTACTTTACAACCAATGATGTCATTTCTCATCCTACAACCAAAGATGGTAATTCTCATTTATATGCACACGTGGTCATTATCATTCTACATGTACAGGTGGTCAATCTTGCTTTGCAACCACAGATAGTCATTCTCACTCTATGACCACTGATGGTCATTCTCACTTTTCAAACTCAGATGATCACTCTTGCTCTGCAACCACAAATTATTAACTACCAACCAGAAGTGGACAATCTCACTATACAACTACAGGTGAATAATATAATTCTACAGGCACAAGCAGTCATTCTCATCCTACAAGCACATGTGGTCTTTCTCACTCTACATGCACAAGTGATCATTCTCATTCTACATCTGCATGAGGTCATTTTTCCAGTAAAGGACCAGTGGTTACACTCCGACTGCAAATGCATTTAAGGCTGGGTCATAAGAGCATATACAGAAAAATTGGTCCCATTCTCCTCCAGAAAAGTTCTACAATTTTTTTTCTCACTCATCATCCGTATGCAATCCGTTTTTAAAATTTTTTAAAAAACTGTGATATGATCCCACCTAATTATGGCAACCAGTCTTGATAAAGCGTCTATTAGATGTGCCAATTCTCTTGCTTTGCCCGGCTCTTCCCACTTGCCCTGTAGCTGTGGCAAGTGTGGTTCAAGTTTGTGGGATTGATGTCACCTTTGTATTGATGTCTGGTGACATCAAGCTCACTAATTAGTAATAATCAGCACCGTAGGAGAGAAAAGCGCCAATAGGGTCTTATCCGGTGGAAATATTAGAGTATACAATCAGACTGCACTCTCCTGATGTATCATTGATAGAGGCATTTATGTCAAACAGTTGCTGCAGATCCACAGGTCAAACTTAGTGACTTAACATCTTTCTGACATTGGACGTACTATCCCGTCGAGGTGGGGTGGGCCCGTAGGACCACCGACGGGATAGTACGTCCAGAGCGATCAGCGGCGCTCATGGGGGGAGTGCGGCCGATCGCGGCCAGGTGTCAGCTGCCTATCGTAGCTGACATCCGGCACTATGTGCCAGGAGCGGTCACGGACCACCCCCGGCACATTAAACCCGGCACACCGTGATCAAACATGATCGCGGTGTGCCAGCGGTATAGGGAAGCATCGCGCAGGGAGGGGGCTACCTGCGGGCTTCCCTGAGACCCCCGGAGCAACGCGATGTGATCGCGTTGCTGCGAGGGTCTCTTACCTCCTCCTCCTCCTTGCAGGCCCGGATCCAAGATGGCCGCGGCATCCGGGTCCTGCAGGGAGGTGGCTTCACTGCGCCTGCTCAGAGCAGGCGCCGGGAAGCATAGAAAAAGTGCACGTCAGATCGGTGATCTGACACCGTGCACAGCAAAGTGTCAGATCACCGATCTTACACTATAACATGATGCCCCCCCCCCTGGGGCAATGTTATAGTGTAAAAAAAAATATTCCAATGTGTAAAAAAAATGTAAAAAAATGCAAAAAAAAATTTAAATATATATATATATATATATATTGTTCCTATAAATACATTTCTTAATCTAAATTAAAAAAACAAACAATAAAAGTACACATATCTAGTATCACCACGTCCGTAACAACCCCACCTATAAAACTATATCACTAGTTAACCCCTTCAGTGAACAACGTAAAAAAAAAATAAAAAAAAAACAGGCAAAAAACAACTCTTTATTCTCATACCGCCAAACAAAAAGTGGAATAACACTCGATCAAAAAGACGAATATAAATAACCATGGTACCTCTGAAAACGTCATCTTGTGCCGCAATAAAAGAGCCGCGATACAGCATCATCAGCAAAAAAATTAAAAAGTTATAGTCCTCAGAATAAAGCGATGCAAAAATAATTATTTTTTCTATAAAATAGTTTTTATCCTATAAAAGCGCCAAAACATAAAAAAATGATATAAATGAGGTATCGCTGTAATCGTACTGACCCGAAGAATAAAACTGCTTTATCAATTTTACCAAACGAGGAACGGTATAAATGCCTCCCCCAAAAGAAATTCATGAATATCTGGTTTTTGGTCATTCTGCCTCACAAAAATCGGAATAAAAAGCGATCAAAAAATGTCACGTGCCCGAAAATGTTACCAATGAAAATGTCAACTCGTCCCACAAAAAACAAGACCTCACATGACTCTGTGGACTCAAATATGGAAAAATTATAGCTCTCAAAATGTGGTAATGCAAAAAATATTTTTTGCAATAAAAAGCGTCTTTCAGTGTGTGACAGCTGCCAATCATAAAAATCTGCTAAATAACCCACTATAAAAGTAAATCAAACCCCCCTTCATCACCCCCTTAGTTAGGGAAAAATTAAAAAATTTTAAAAAATGTATTTATTTCCATTTTCCCATTAGGGTTAGGGTTAGGGCTAGGGTTAGGGTTAGGGCTAGGGTTAGGGTTAGGGCTAGGGTTAGGGCTAGGGTTAGGGCTAGGGTTAAGGTTAGGGCTAGGGATAGGGCTAGGGTTAGGGCTAGGGTTAGGGCTAGGGTTAGGGTTAGGGCTAGGGATAGGGATAGTGTTAGGGCTAGGGTTGGGGCTAGGGTTAAGGCTACAGTTAGGGTTGGGGCTAAAGTTAGGGTTAGAGTTTGGATTACATTTACGGTTGGGAATAGGGTTGGGATTAGGGTTAGGGGTGTGTCTGGGATAGAGGTGTGGTTAGGGTTACCGTTGGGATTAGGGTTAGGGATGTGTTTGGATTAGGGTTTCAGTTATAATTGGGGGGTTTCCACTGTTTAGGCACATCAGGGGCTCTCCAAACGCGACATGGCGTCCGATCTCAATTCCAGCCAATTCTGTGTTGAAAAAGTAAAACAGTGCTCCCTCCTTTCCGAGCTCTCTTGTGTGCCCAGACAGGGGTTTTCCCCAACATATGGGGTATCAGCGTACTCAGGACAAATTGGACAATAACTTTTGGCGTCCAATTTCTCCTGTTACCCTTGGGAAAATACAAAACTGGGGGCTAAAATATAATTTTTGTGGGAAAATAAAGGATTTTTTATTTTCACGGCTCTGCGTTATAAACTGTAGTGAAACAATTGGGGTTCAAAGTTCTCACAACACATCTAGATAAGTTACTTGGGGGTCTAGTTTCCAATATGGGGTCACTTGTCGGGGGTTTCTACTGTTTAGGTACATTAGGGGCTCTGCAAACGCAATGTGACGCCTGCAGACCAATCCATCTAAGTCTGCATTCCAAATGATGCTCCTTCCCTTCCGAGCTCTGCCATGCGCTCAAATGGTGGTTCCCCCCCACATATCGGGTATCAGCGTACTCAGGACAAATTGGACAACAATATTTAGGGTCCAACTTCTCCTTTTACCCTTGGAAAAATACAAAACTGGGGGCTAAAAAATAATTTTTGTGGAAAAAAAAATATTTTTTATTTGCACGGCTCTGCGTTATAAACTGCAGTGAAACACTTGGGGGTTCAAAGCTCTCAAAGCACATCTAGATGAGTTCCTTAGGGAGTTTACATTCCAAAATGGTGTCACTTGAGGGGGGTTTCTACTGTTTAGGTACATTAGGGGCTCTGCAAACGCAGTGTGACTCCTGCAGACCATTCCATCTAAGTCTGCATTCCAAATATCGCTCCTTCCCTTCCGAGCCCTCCCATGCGCCCAAACGGTGGTTCCCCCCCACATATGGGGTATCAGCGTACTCAGGACAAATTGGACAACAACTTTTAGGGTCCAATTTCTCCTGTTACCCTCGGGAAAATACAAAACTTTGGGCTAAAAAATAATTTTTGTGGGAAAAAATTTTTGTTTTATTTTTACGGCTCTGAATTATAAACTTTTGTGAAGCCCTTGGTGGGTCAAAGTGCTCACCACACCTCTAGATAAGTTCCTTAGGGGGTTTACTTTCCAAAATGGTGTCACTTGTGGGGGGTTTCAATGTTTAGGCACACCAGTGGCTCTCCAAACGCAACATGGCGTCCCATCTTAATTCCTGTCAATTTTGCATTGAAAAGTCAAACGGCGCTCCTTCCCTTCCGAGCTCTCCCATGCGCCCAAACAGTGGTTTACCCCCACATATGGGGTATCAGCGTACTCAGGACAAATTGTACAACAACTTTTGGGGTCCAATTTCTTCTCTTACCCTTGGGAAAATAAAAAATTGGGGGCAAAATAATAATTTTTGTGAAAAAATATGATTTTTTATTTTTACGGTTCTGCATTATAAACTTCTGTGAAGCACTTGGTGGGTCAAAGTGCTCACCACACCTCTAGATAAGTTCCTTAGGGGGTCTACTTTCCAAAATGGTGTCACTTGTGGGGGGTTTCAATGTTTAGGCACATCAGTGGTTATCCAAATGCAACATGGCGTCCCATCTCAATTCCTGTCAATTTTGCATTGAAAAGTCAAACGGCGCTCCTTCCCTTCTGAGCTCTCCCATGCGCCCAAACAGTGGTTTACCCCCACATATGGGGTATCAGCGTACTCAGAAGAAATTGGACCCCAAAAGATGTTGTACAATTTGTCCTCTTACCCTTGGGAAAATAAAAAATTGGGGGCGAAAATATAATTTTTGTGAAAAAATATGATTTTTTATTTTTACGGTTCTGCATTATAAACTTCTGTGAAGCACTTGGTGGGTCAAAGTGCTCACCACACCTCTAGATAAGTTCCTTAGGGGGTCTACTTTCAAAAATGGTGTCACTTGTGGGGGGTTTCAATGTTTAGGCACATCAGTGGCTCTCCAAACGCAACATGGCATCCCATCTGAATTCCAGTCAATTTTGCATTGAAAAGTCAAATGGCGCTCCTTCGCTTCCGAGCTCTGTCATGCGCCCAAACAGTGGTTTACCCCCACATATGGGGTATCGGCGTACTCAGGACAAATTGTACAACAACTTTTGCAGTCCATTTTCTCCTGTTACCCTTGGTAAAATAAAACAAATTGGAGCTGAAGTAAATTTTTTGTGATAAAAAGTTAAATGTTCATTTTTATTTAAACATTCCAAAAATTCCTGTGAAACACCTGAAGGGTTAATAAACTTCTTGAATGTGGTTTTGAGCACCTTGAAGGGTGCAGTTTTTAGAATGGTGTCACACTTAGGTATTTGCTATCATATAGACCCCTCAAAATGACTTCAAATGAGATGTGGTCCCTAAAAAAAAATGGTGTTGTAAAAATGAGAAATTGCTGGTCAACTTTTAACCCTTATAACTCCCTAACAAAAAAAATATTGGTTCCAAAATTGTGCTGATGAAAAGGAGACATGTTGGAAATGTTACTTATTAAGTATTTTGTGTTACATATCTCTGTGATTTAATTGCATAAAAATACAAGTTTGGAAAATTGCGAAATTTTCAAAATTTTCACCAAATTTCCATTTTTTTCACAAATAAACGCAGGTAATATCAAAGAAATTTTACCACTATCATGAAGTACTATATGTTATGAGAAAATAATGTCAGAATAACTGGGATCCGTTGAAGCGTTCCAGAGTTATAACCTCATAAAGGGACAGTGGTCAGAATTGTTAAAATTGGCCCGGTCATTAACGTGCAAACCACCCTTGGGGTGAAGGGGTTAATCATAATATAGAAACTGGAAAAAAAATTTTGTGGATATCTTCCGCACTACTGTATAATTAGAAGTCCATGCAAAATGAAAATGAGAAGTGGTGGTTTATTCAGATCTCAACAACACGTTTCGAAGTAAAAAAAAGACCTCTTCTTCAGCAAATGACATAGATAAAGCTATGTGACTCCTGAAGAAGACGTCTTTTTTTACTTCGAAATGCGTTGAGATTCTGAATAAACCACCACTTCTCATCTTCATTTTGCATGGACTTCTAATTACACAGTAGCGTGGAAGATATCCACAAACATTTTTTTCCCAGTTTCAACACTAATTAGTAATGTACTAATAGTAATGTATACAAAATACTTATTAAGTATTTTGTGTTACATATCTCTGTGATTTAATTGCATAAAAATACAAGTTTGGAAAATTGCGAAATTTTCAAAATTTTCACCAAATTTCCATTTTTTTCACAAATAAACGCAGGTAATATCAAAGAAATTTTACCACTATCATGAAGTACTATATGTTATGAGAAAATAATGTCAGAATCACTGGGATCCGTTGAAGCGTTCCAGAGTTATAACCTCATAAAGGGACAGTGGTCAGAATTGTTAGAATTGGCCCGGTCATTAACGTGCAAACCACCCTTGGGGTGAAGGGGTTAATCATAATATAGAAACTGGAAAAAAATTTTTGTGGATATCTTCCGCACTACTGTATAATTAGAAGTCCATGCAAAATGAAAATGAGAAGTGGTGGTTTATTCAGATCTCAACAACACGTTTCGAAGTAAAAAAAAGACCTCTTCTTCAGCAAATGACATAGATAAAGCTATGTGACTCCTGAAGAAGACGTCTTTTTTTACTTCGAAATGCGTTGAGATTCTGAATAAACCACCACTTCTCATCTTCATTTTGCATGGACTTCTAATTACACAGTAGCGTGGAAGATATCCACAAACATTTTTTTCCCAGTTTCAACACTAATTAGTAATGTAAAAAACACACTGGAAGAATTTCACTGCAGTGAATTAGAACTGAGGTGAGCTCGCCTCTGCATCCTGAGATTTTTTCTCACTGTGCTAGTGGTGATCTTAGCAGAGCGAGGTCATCACAGCTCAGCTTGGCTTGGGACGCAGCCTCAGTGACTTGTGGGTACCTCGAGGAATTCACCACTGGTTACTGATGCTGCATTTGCATTTTTGCTTTTACAGGAGATGAGGCATTCAATGGAATGGGCGTTAGGTGAGTATAACTGTGTTTGTTATTTTTAAATAAAGTGTGTTTTTTATTTCAAATAAAAGACTTTATTGTCTGTGTGTTTATTTATAATAAAAATATAGGATTAATAAGGGATAGGTGTCTTATAGATGCCTTTCCATTACTAAGAAGTGGGCTTGATGTCACCGGGCAATACAAAGATGACATCAACCCCACAAATATGAACTCCACTTGCCACCGCTACAGCACAAGTGGGAAGAGCCAGGCAAAGCTCCAGAATTGGCACATCAAATAGATGTCACTTTTCTAGGCAGCTGTAGGCTGTTATTTTTTAGGCTCGGGGGACCAATATTCATGGCCCCTTACCAGCCTGAGAATACCATGCCATGTTTTTAAATTATTTATTTCATCAATTAAAAAAACTGCATGGGAACCCCTCTGTTCTTGATAACCAGCCTTGCTGAAGCTGAGGGTTGCAACCTCCAGCTGTCAGTTTTGCCTGGCTGGTTATCAAAAATACAGGGGAAACCATGCCATTTTTGTTTAAAAAATGTTTTAGAGAGCAGGCGCCAGCTGATAAATACTCTTGTGAGCCGCCGCCTGCTTTCACTGTTATTAGCGGCAGAAGGCATTGGCTAATGGGAACATTTGTCCCATCAGATGATGCCAGTGACCGGAGGTAAACTTTATACCTCCGATGACAGGTGTGGGCTCATGCTGTCATTTGACAGCATGGGAACTGTGTCCGTCTGACCGACGATAATGATTTTACAGCCGATCAGAGTTAGTGTTTGCCATGCTGTCATGAACATGACAGCATGTAAAACACTGGATGTTTAACATGAATGGGGTCCAGGTTTGGGAAAGTGAATGGGGTTCAGGTTCAAGTCCAGGTACTGCTCTGGTACCCAAATCTGAACTTTTTTCTAACTATTCGACTGAATCCACCAGACCCAAACATCCATCTCTATTTTTAAAAAATAGCCAATTTTCTGAACATCTCACGGAGCACTGTTTAATCCATCATCCAAAAGTGGAAGAATATGGCACAACTGCAAACCTACCAAGACAAGGACATCTACTTAAGCCAAGCCAAGACATCCCAAGCAAGGAAAACACTAATTATAGAAGCAGCCAAGAGGCCCTTTCTCACTTTGATGGAGCTGCAGAGATCCATAGCTCATTTGGGAGAATCTGTCCATAAGACAATTATTAGTTGCATACAAAACTATTTTTGAAGGCAAGTCAAAAGAAGTTTAATTTGCAGTTTCCAAAAAGCTATGTTGGGGACATAGCTAGTATGTGGGAAAAGATGCTTTCTTCAGATGAGACCAAAGTAGAACTTTTTGGGATAAATGCAAAATGCTAGATGTGCCAGAAAACTAACACTGCATATCTGGAAACACCATCCACCCAGTCAAATATGGTAATTGCAGCATCATGCTGTGGGGATGCTTTTCATCATCAAGGATAGGAAAGCTGGTCAAAATTGATGGGAAGATGAGTGAAGCTATATACAAGGCAATCCCTGAGGAAAACCTGTTTGAGGCAAAAGACTTGAAACTGGGGCATAGGCTCACCTGCGAATAGGACAGTGACCCTAAACTTACTGTCAGGGCTACAATTAATGGTTTGCATCAAAGTATATTCATGTGTGTTAGGTGTGGAGTTCCCGCCACTGCACAGGGGGAATCATCGAACCATGTCCGCTGCGGTCTCCCATTCTCCTCCAGCCGCAGTGGAGCCTGCTCAGTGGAGATGTCGGTCCCAGCGTCTGGCTCAAGCTGATACTGTGCGAATGGTTACTGCTGCCTTTCCAGGCTCTGCCTTTGTAGCCAGCACTGATCAGCAGCAAGCAGGCCTTTCTGGGACGAAGTCCTGCTTTTCCCATACTGAGCATGCCCATGGGACGACCTCCCATTGGAGGTCGGGGGTCACATGCTCAGGTCCTGTTGCGGCTCCTATTGGACCATCAAGAAGGTCCTGGAGCACTACTGCTATAAAAGGTTTGCATGGCTGCTCGACCATGCGCTAGTGTAAACTTATTTACTTGTGTGTGTAGATGAATGCCTGTCGATGGATGAAAGCTCCGAATCATTCCCATCCCTAGTGTTGTTGCCTGCTCGTGAATGGTGAAAGCTACCTAGCGCCAGACAGTGCTACTCTGCACATCCAGCACACAAATCAACGTCTCTCAGCAGTGACCACCAGTGCGGCGCCGTGTGCTTAGTGCGCTTTCTGGGCCCTGGTTAGAGTGGTTAGTGGCGTCCACCAGAGCGGTGTTGTACACACTCTTCTGTGATAAATTATTATTATTATTAGTTCAGTTCTACCCCTGACACCACAGTAACGGTGTCGAGCGTAAGAGGTCTAGAGGAACTCTTTCCCTGAGTCTTGGGACAGAGTTCTGTGACCCTTTACTTGCACTCTCTGTGCGGTATCGCGGCCCTGTGATGCAACAGGGTTCGCTTCCTTAATACCGGGTGAAGCTAACCCGTGTGTGTATTCACATTATACTGCCATCTAGTCTGCCATTACTGAGCAGCAGGTGTCCTTTCTGCACGGGGGACCCCGTACTGCGAACGCACCTCATATCCTCTCTAAATATTGTTTGGTGCGTTCCGCCAGTGCTAACAATGTGTGTGAATTACCCAGTAAATGTCCGGAACTAAATCGCATTATGAATCTGTGGCAAGACTTGAAAAACATTTCCATCAAATCTCATTGAGTTACAACTAGTTTGCAGAGAAGACTGTGCAAAAATTTCAACCTCAAGAGATGGAAATCTGGGAGAGTTAGGCTATGTACACACACTGCGGATTTTGCTGCGGATCCGCAGCGTTTCCACAGCTGCGGGTCTGCAGCGGTTTCCCATGCGTTTACAGTACAATGTAAACCTATGGGAAACGCAATCTGCAGTGCACATGCTGCGGAAAAAAACACGCAGAAACGCAGCGGTTTACATTCGGCAGCATGTCAATTCTTTGTGTGGAATTCGCAGCGGTTTTACACCTGCTCCATAATAGAAAACCGCAGGTGTAAAACCGCACAAAAACCGCGGTAAATCCGCAGGAAAACCGCAGAGATTTTGGCCTGCAGATTTATCAAATCCGCTGCGGAAAAATCTGCAGTGGACCATTTCTACGTGTACACATACCCATATACCCCAAAAGACTGGCAGCTGTATTAGGGTATGTGCACACGTAGAAAGGAGCTCTGACGATTTTTCAGCAGCGGATTTCAGAAATCCACAGGAAAAAGGCACTGCGTTTTACCTGCGGATTTACCATGGTTTTTATGCGGATTTTCTGCGGATTCCACCTGCGGTTTTACACCTGTGGATTCTTATTATGGAGCAGGTGTAAACCGCTGCGGAATCCGCACAAAGAATTGACATGCTGCAGAATGTAAACCGCAGCGTTTCCGTGTGTTTTTTTCTGCAGCATGTGCACTGCGGATTGCGGTTTCCATAGGTTTACATTGTACTGTAAAAGCATGGAAAGCTGCTGCGGACCGGTAGCTGCAGATCCGCTGCGGATCCGCAGCAAAATCCGCGATGTGTGCACATAGCCTTAGCAGTGAAAGGTGGCTCTACAAAGTATTGAGCATGTCACAATTTTCAGATTTATATTTTAAAATATTTCGAAAAGCATGTATCATTTCCTTTACACTTCACAAATACTTGCTACTTTGTGTTGGCATATCACATCAGTATGCATCAGACATCCATCAAAATGTTACTATGTACAGTACATAAGCTGGGTGACAGCACAGTGCATATTTTCATCTCCACCACACCTAGCTGTGCCAAAAGCCAAGGTCTGGAGTGAAGCGATCATGGAGAATGCAGGGAAGGGGAAACAAATAGGCATGGAGGACTGGATGGCGGCCTGAGCGGACAGTGGAACAGGTGAGAGATGAAGAGAGTATTCTTTTTTTTTTCTTACATCCAAAGTAAAAATAGAGCATAAAAGAAGCACTCAATTAGCATCTTGTAACTTTGCAGAATATTGAATTTCAATGTAAACTCCACATGATTTGCAATTTCGAATCTCAACACATCCACTCATCTCTAGCCGCAAGCAAAATCTCTTAAAGCACTGCAGTTTTTATCATAGTTTGCTAACTAGAATAATAAATTACTAATGATGTTTCCAAATTTTCTAACCTTGGACTTATCTGACTAAGAAGAGGGATGATATGTTCAACTAGAAGCCTGAGGCAGTGTATTCCCTCAAAAAAAGTGAACGCAATGCTTTTCAACTGACCATGTGTGGTTTCAACCAGAGATGGAGCATCCGTTTGTTGTGGAGGTTGTAGTGATGTTATTGCAAGGTACACCTTCTCTTATACATCTTCATATGATTTAAAAAAAAAAAAAATGTATCTGTCAAGAGAAACTACATTATTAATAATCGTAAATAGTTAACACTACAATCAACCTGAATCACTGGGCTGTCCATATCCAATGAGATTCCATCAGTAGACCTCAAAATTCCACCCCAGACAGTTTCACCAACGAAAAATTGTTTGTTCCTCCTCAGTTCCATTTGCAAGTATTTTCCATTGATTAACTACTTGTAAATTACACTTGAATTAAAAATGCCAGGTATTTTTGGTGCTCATCCATAGCTCAGAACTGTAGGGAACACAAGTTCACCAGTGGAATTTGTGGTGCAGCCAGTAATTATTGACAACATTTTGTCCAGTTGTCTAAATGTTGTATCTTCCAAACCACCTGTCATTAATCATACATTTTGTTCATCTTCATTATATTCCAGAAAATATTGTTTCCAACCTGTGTGTAAATTTTGGAAGACATTAGGTAGGAAGGTATTTTTCATCTCCGCACCATTCAGACATCAATAGTTGGACATAATATGTTAATTAGCAAAATCGTTGGTGTTTCTTCTATGTTAATCAGCCTGACTGGGTGGAAAATCTTCACTTAGATTAATTTGTTATTAAAATTTGAAATTAAGAATCTATTATATCTTCTTAGTTTTTCTGCAATATTGAGTATCATATTCATTTTGGTTCTCTTTCCGTTTCAGAGATTGATATTCCGGAGACGGAAAAATCTATGGGTAAGTTAATTTGGCTTGAAGTCAGAGAGAATGAGAAACACTGAGTAGACAAACCCTATCTGCTAATAATATACTGAATATTCTAGTTGTCTAAGCTTTGGAGTTGGACAATGTATGGTTATCAGCTAAAATCATTAAATTTAAGGTTCCTTCTACCAAACATGGCCCAAATGTTTTGGTTTATGAAATAATTTAGGCCATTAACTCTGTAGTGATTTGTCCTTGTATCACATTACACTGGTCAACGCAATTTTTCTGGCAAAAGGTTTTAAAACATGTTTTAAGTCAATTTTGGCTGCTGATTATGAATATGAACTCCGTTTTTGGCTATCACATCAGGATTTCGAGATTTTCAATTTTTGATGAAAATTACTCCTGTCTAATGTTTTATGATAATAACACATGATTTTCAATACTACATTGTATATTTTTAATCAAGGAATAACAAAGATTACAAAGTCTATGTACAGCAAATCAAATATACTTACAGAATTAAACTACAAAATATAAAACACATATATGGCACATAGATGAATGACAAATGGCAGTTATTTGAACTTTCTTTCCTTGGCTGATCTGTGATGTACAGCTTCTGGGTTGTCTCTCATCAAGCTCCAGCAATAGTCAGCCATCATGTGAGTCCCACCGGCCTTGATACCGTTCTTCCATTGTTTTAATGTCCTGATGAAAACGCTCCCCTTGTTCCTCGCTCACATCCCCAAGGTTCTCTGAAAAGAAGTCCAAATGGCTGTGTAAATAGTGAATCTTGATACTCATTCTACATCCAAGATTTCGCAGACTCATTAGTAGCTCTTCCACAATCTCTTCATAGTTGTCTGCTTTCTTATTCCCTAGAAAATTCTGCCCCACATTACAAAATGCATTCCAAGCTCTTTCTTCTGTCTCATTCATTGATGTGATACAATTTGGGTCTCTCATAAGTGTTCTTATTTGAGGTCCATCAAACATTCCAGCCTTTTTCTTCTCTTCACTAAGACCAGGAAAAGTTGAACATATATAGTTAAAGCATTCTCCACTGTGATTGAGAGCTTTGATGAACTGCTTCATCAATCCAAGTTTTATGTGTAAGGGAGGAGAGATAATGTCCTTCCTATCCACTAGAAGATCATGGATGACATTCTTATCGCCAGATGCCAAACTCTGTCGCTGAGGCCATTCAGTTTTTACCCAATGCTCTGCTGTAGCTCTACTGTCCAAGAAAACAAAGATATTCTCACATTTATTGGGAGACTAAATGAAAAATAAATTTACCTTAGTGAACCGTATAAACCGGCACTTTTAATTCACTACTTATATTTATCATGGAATTCTTGATAATGGGCTATATACCTGTGGCGCAAAAACGTGATGTAATAGAGAAATTATAAGATCAGATTTGAATTCAGCACCCTCAAATTAGTCTAAAATTGGTCTTAAAGTCCATGCCAGAATTTTGTTTTTGTTATTGGTCAATTAAGATCAAGATGTCAGAAGGTACAAAGTCAAACAAAACACTGAGCTTGAATAACCTAGGGCCATGTTGTTATCCTTTAGATGTATTTCACTGCTAGTGGCTCTTTTGTTATATTACTTACCTCCGAATGCAGCTCATTAGCCAATCAAATCACAACCATCATTATTTTGGATTCATGATAGTTGCTTCATTGGATTCTACAGCATTTTTGTGGTCGTTTTCACTCAACCATGAAACTTTAAATAATCACAATGTGTCTTTTAAATTGAGCAATAATTTAATCTTGATAATGTTTATTTCAATTTCATAGTTACCTTTTTAAATAGAATTCATGAATCATCACTTAATTAATTGAAGGATGATAATTTTAATATATGCTCACTTCTAAACCATACTTTCCCATCCAGTAACGTGAAAGATATATGTAACTTTCAGAAGCCAATACAATCACCACCCCATTAATAGGTGTCTTAGGATTACTGGGGACTATGTGTGCCCATTGGGTTGCTAATTTGGTATTGGGTTAAATCAGAAAGTAGAATCTAAGAGATTGTGAGTTTTTTACCATACATACAAGCCATTAAGTGATAATTTATAGACTAACCTACATGTAATCCTTTGATTGCTACAACTGTAGGAGTCTACTTTAATATTTGCTGATAATTGAATACACCATGGTGCTAAAAAAGAAGGCAACAATCATGATCAGGCAAGAAGAAGACAGGTCAGAAGAAGTATTTTTACAATGTTGTACAAAAAAAGCTCACAGAATTCATCACACATGTTGCATGTATGTGAATACCTGCTAAAGGGATCCTTCCTCACTTCCAAGCATGACATCACTCTCCCCGTGAGGAAATCAATGCCACTGTAACAACCGATTACCTGGGGTGTTACACATATCTGTTGACAAAGGCAAGTGATGACATCAACTGCTGCTTCAGAAGACTTTATTAGCTCTGTTAAAATAAAATATTGTCCGATCCAGGTATTTTGCTGTTTGAAAAAATCTTTATCACACCAATGACTTTATTTTTCAGGATGTTTGGCTCTCTATCATTTCCAATCTCTGTTTCTTATCGTATCACTGAGTCATTCTTGAAAAGGTGTTCCGTGTTTTCTTTCCATCTGTCCTTTTTCTGTTATGGCTCAGTTAGATTGTTTCTGTAGGCATCTTTCAACATTCCCACTCTTGATTGAAACTTTCATCTTATTTCTTTGATCTTTAGGTATGCCTTCTTGTTCTTGCCCCTCAGATGTATGCTTTCTATCTTTGCACATATCTTTCGGTTATAAAGTTTGCACACTACAGTAGCCTGAACCGAATTAGTCAAGTCCTGACAATCAAATGCTGATGAGTCTGGTATTTAATGGGGTATAACAAGAGCAACAAGAAATGGGTGGAGAGGCAGAGATGAAGCAAGTATTGTGACAATTTAAAGAAAAATGGTGCACAGAGAGCACAGTATTGTAGTCTCTTTTCATTCTGCTTTTTACAGTGTAGGTTTCAGATACTCAGCAGGAAAGCTCTAAGAGCATATATTTAGTGCATTTAGAAGCCCGCCCACATTCACCTGATAGAGTCCAGTAAGGTCTCCATTTCCCTGTGTACATTAAGGCTTCCATCACACAGTGGATGGTTAAAGCATTCAATACAGTTACATTCGGTATATAAAATTATGCTGTGTATTAATGCTTCCCTACAACAATGTTCTATGAGTAACAGATGCCATTGTGTGGCATCCATTACGGTCTTCCATGTTCATCAAGATTTTTTCCCATATTCTGTAACACAAATAAGTATGCATTGTGAACATTCTTACTATTAGCAAATGGTGGACTATTGTGAATTTTTCACAATTGAGATAAGTTTGGTTGATGCAGAATGAGAATTACGGGTTCCTCGTGGTCATTATTATTTCCCCAGTAAATTTTGCAGAATGGAGTAGAACCACATCTATGGCATTATATACTTTTTTGTTAGAATTCATAATAAATCATTGAATTAATTTGAAGACAATATTTTAGATAAGGTTTTGCTAACTAATAGAAATGCATTCTCAAAGAGTGACTTCTGGGAATAGGTGACCCAACTATCGATCGGTCTAGATGCTATAATACACTAGTGGCATTGGGAATGTGTAGGAATGTAAAATGAAAAAAAAAATAAATAAAAAGCATGAGCCAACCAGCCCTAAGAGGGAACAGTTTTCTCATTTATCTTAAATGGCTTTTAGATTCGAGTGTGGGGAGAACCTTCTAAAACTTCAGTTATAGGCAGCACGGAGCTTATTCTGTTCTTGGCACTATGTATAATGTTATTTATAAAGTTATCCCCAGGGTGATTGGTATAAATGAATGAGCCCAGTACCAAAATATGGGGCAAATTTTTTTTTTATACATTTTTGTATTTTTTTCTTATTCAGTTTAGAAGGAGAAATAGCTAGAGCAGTGGTCCCCAACCTTTCTGACCTTGAGAGCCACATTCAGCTCTGCAAGAGGGTCGCAAGCCACATCCAGCTACCAAAGCCACCATTACAGTTATAATGACAACCAAAGCTTTTCCACAGAAACCACCCCGAAGCAGTATACCAAGATCCAACTGTTCCCACCACATACCACCACATTCAGCTTTCTCTCATCACGCACTCCCAACACAGTCACATCCATCTTCAAGCACCTCCTCTGACTGGTAGTATCATCCTGTCTCCAACGTACCATACTTATGTTATCTCTAAACCCCCAAGACCAGTAGAAGTGTACCCAAATCTGCTCTTCTTTGTAAGGCTACTCACAAAGTTCACTATTTTGAGATATGCTCTTCATACCAGTTTACTAATTCTGGAGCTAATGCACCAAGCTGGCAGACAGCCGCGAGCCACAATTCATAGGAGCATGAGCCACATGAGGCTCCCGAGCTACAGGTTGGGGACACCTGAGCTAGAGAGAGACAAAAGGTAAATAGGGTTAATAATGTTAAAAAGAATTCCACAATTGTGCTTATATGGTAACGTGGTGTGTACACAACCACTGAAAACGTTTAACCCACGAGGAGCTGAAAGTAAAAGTAGTGGAGAAACAAATGGGTTAATTCTGCACTGTCGTAGGAAAAACATAAAGGATACCCATTCGGATATAAGAAAACCACTATAAACCACTTATACCCTGATCATCCTGGCATCTTTTATCTTTTTCCGACGGCAGGGCAGAATTAACCCATTTGTTTCTCCACTACTTTTACTTTCTTATCCAATTATCATCTTTCCACATTTATTTGCCAAAAGTAGGCACAGAAAAAAATTAATAACTAAATTGCTTTCTTCATTTTTCAAAATCATGCTCTAGTACTTTATTTTGTATCCAAAGTTTCTCCTTTTATCGCAAGTCTTATGCTGTTAAAATCCCAACCATTTCTTTCCAGATCTCTGGAGATACTTCAGAGGTCATGGCATTTTGTCCCATGCAGACTGCTAGATCTATAGAAACCTACAATCAAAAGTCAGAATCAGTTTGAAGCCGTCCAATGCCTGAGGAATTCAGACAGAAAGGCAAGGTCTAGAGAAAAGAGGAGACCGATGAAAAAGAATGAGATGTTTATTTTAACCCCTTGAGTGTGTATAGATTATGCATTAATCATAAAACTCTATATTTATCTTAGAGTCAACAAAATATCTAAGAAATCATCAAGAGATACCATCGTTTTGCTTTAATTCATATCACAAATCTTGTATTATTGAGTTTACGAGGCTAAATGTGTCACAGTTCTCGATGATTCCACCAACAACACTGTTCCTCTAAACTGGACACTATAGAAATGATAGAGCTAACAATAATTCACTAATAAGACTGGTATCATTGTAATTATAGTTTCAGAATTTTAAGGTTGAAAGATACAAATCTATCAGGTTCAACCTAAAAAGTTGTTCTAGAAGAAGGCAAAACTCAACGAGGTTGAAGTCAATTGCCCAATATTGAGAAAAAAACTCCTTCATGACTTCACATACCATATAACAATCAGACTAGTTCCCTTAATCAAGCTCCAGTCACAAAATCCAGCATCCTTAACCTGTAATATATATATTTTTTTCAAGAAAGACATCCAGATCCTCCTTGAACATTTTTAGTAGCTCAACCATTCCAATCATGTGAGGCAGAAAGTTCCATAGTCTCACTGGTCGCACCATAAAGAATCTAAAGTCTCATGCTCACACAGTAAAGAATTCATAACCTTAAAGTTCATGTAGAAAAGAATAGCCATTACTGATGATGCTTGAACCTTCTTCTCTCTAGATATAGGTGATGCTCACTTGTCAATGTAGCAGAACCAGGTTTGAAAAGATCATGTAAAGATCCATATAGTGTCCGTCCATATATTTGTACATTGAAATAAGATTGTCCCTAAGCCTTCATTTTTCCAAATTGAATAGTTATTATTAAGGTTGAAGGAAGACTTTAAGTCCATATAGTTCAACCCATAGCCTAACCTAACATGCACTAACATGTTGATCCAGAGGAAGGCAAAAAAAACCCATGTGGCAAAGAGTAAGCTCCACCTTGGGGAAAAAAATTCCTTCCCGACTCCACATACGGCAATCAGACTAGTTCCCTGGATCAACGCCCTATCAAGGAATCTAGTATATATACCCTGTAACATTATACTTTTCCAGAAAGGCATCCAGTCCCCTCTTAAATTTAAGTAATGAATCACTCATTACAACATGATATGGCAGAGAGTTCCATAGTCTCATTGCTCTTACAGTAAAGAATCCACGTCTGTTATTATGCTTAAACCTTCTTTCCTCCAGACATAGAGGATGCCCCCTTGTCCCTGTCTCAGGTCTATGATTAAAAAGATCATCAGAAAGGTCTTTGTACTGTCCGCTCATATATTTATACATTAACATAAAATCACCCCTTAGCCTTCATTTTTCCAAACTAAATAGCCCCAAGTGTAATAACCTATCTTGGTATTGCAGACCCCCCAGTCCTCTAATAACCTTGGTCGCTTTTCTCTGCACCCGCTCTAGTTCAGCTATGTCTTTCTTATACACCGGAGACCAGAACTGTACACAGTATTCTAAGTGTGGTCGAACTAGTGACTTGTATAGAGGTAAAATGATGTTCTCCTCATGAGCATCTATGCCTCTTTTAATGCATCTTATTATTTTATTTGCCTCAGTAGCAGCTGCCTGACACTGGCCACTGAATATGAGTATGTCATCCACCCATACACCCAGGTATTTTTCATTGACGGTTTTGCCCAGAGTTTTAGAATTAAGCACATAGCTATACATCTTATTACTTCTACCCAAGTGCATGACCTTACATTTATCCCCATTAAAGCCCATTTGCCATTTATCAGCCCAAGCTTCCAGTTTACATAAATCATCCTGTAATATAAAATTGTCCTCCCCTGTATTGATTACCCTGCAGAGTTTAGTTGTCATCTGCAAATATTGAAATTCTACTCTGAATGCCCCCTACAAGGTCATTAATAAATATGTTAAAAAGAAGAGGGCCCAATACTGATCTCTGTGGTACCCCACTGATAACCACAACCCAGTCCGAGTGTGCTCCATTAATAACCACCCTTGGTTTCCTATCTGTCACGGGGATACAAGGAGGGCGAGAGTTAATAACCCAGGCCCCTGCAATTTCCCTCAGACTAGGGAAACCCTGTCTGACCCTCTACCTGAAGTTTACACTGAAGGTGTGCATGTTCAGGCCTCCACCCTCACCCTGACTCCTGATTCAGCCCTAGACTGAACACCACCGCCCACCACCCAGTGAATGCAATAGACCAATACCCACAGTTATAACAAACAAGGATAAAGGAAAATATACACCACGCCGCAGTCAATCAGGAATACACTATAAAGGTGCAGGGCAAAATAAATACAAATATAGGAAGGAGTAAATAAGACAAAGGAAAATACACCACCAGCAACGATTCTCCAACAACCAGCTCTCCACTCCGGACCGAGATAACTACGGATAAGACAGAAGCTATAATCGGCGACGCCCAAAGATCAGGAGAACCATTTAAAGGAAATGGGCATGGCCCACCTTCCAATCCGAGGATCAGATAAATTAACCCCGGAGCAGCCAGATGAAAACTAGCCGACGCCAATGAGCAAACAGTGGTCAAACGCGGAATTACCGCTTTCTGTCAGACGACCTGGTCTGAACAGTGTCCGACATGACAGTACCCCACCTTCTACGAGGGACCCCAGGGCCCTCACGGCTTATAGGACCCGGCTTGTCTGGATGGCGATGATTAAAACACCTGACCAGCCGATCCGCATGAATGTCCGAGGCTGGTACCCAGGACCTCTCCTCAGGCCCATAACCACGCCAGTGTACCAAATATTGTAAAGTGCGGCGCACCACACGAGAGTCAACCACCCTGGAGACTTCAAATTCTAGGTTACCATCCACCAAGACTGGAGGTGGCATAGGCGCCGCGTCCACAGAACCCACCACCTTCTTAAGAAGAGACCTGTGGAACACGTTGTGTATTTTATACACCGTAGGGAGCTCCAGTCGGTACGCTACTGGGTTAATGACGGCGGTGACCCTAAATGGACCAATAAACCATGGACCCAATTTAAGGGATGGTATCTTGAGTCTTATGTTTTTTGTGGATAACCACACCCAGTCATCCACGCTCAGGTCCGGACCTGGCACACGCCTACTGTCAGCCACACGTTTGTACCTAGCACCCACACTCAACAGGCGCTGTTTCACTCTCCTCCAGACTGATGACAATTGTGTTCCTAACTGGTCTTCCTCCGGAACGCCGGAAGAGCCTCTCTGACTCAACGTACAAAACTGAGGATGTAACCCGTAAACACAAAAAAAGGAGACTCCCCAGACGACTCCTGGCGGTGATTATTGATGGCAAACTCAGCCAAAGGAAGAAAGGTAGACCACTCCTCCTGGTTATCAGAGACAAGGCAGCGCAAGTACTGCTCCAAATTTTGGTTCATACGCTCAGTCTGACCATTTGACTGGGGATGAAACGCAGATGAATGAGACAACTTGATCCCCAGCCGTGAGCAAAATGCTTTCCAAAATTTTGCTACAAACTGAGTACCCCTATCTGACATGATGTCAGACGGAACTCCATGAAGCCTGACCACCTCCTGCACAAACACCTGAGCAAGAGTCTTAGCGTTAGGTAAAGAAGGCAAAGACACAAAGTGCAACATTTTTGAAAACCGATCCACAATCACCAAAATGACCGTGTTCCCAGCTGAGGGAGGCAAATCAGTCATGAAATCCACGGAGATTTCTGTCCATGGCTTACTAGGTACCTCCAGAGGAAGAAGTGTGCCAACAGGACGGGAGCAGGGCGTCTTCGCCCTAGCGCATGTGGTGCAAGCTGACACATATGAGACCACGTCCTGTTGGATTTTGGGCCACCAAAACTGACGTGACACCAACTCCAAAGTACCTCTAACCCCTGGGTGGTCAGCCAGGACAGTATCATGATGCTCCGCCAACACCTTTAGGCGGAGATGAAGCGGTACAAAAGATTTGTTGATGGGAAGCTCAGATGGTACCTCCTCCTGAGCCTCGGCAATCTCAGCCTCAACCTCGGTAGTGAGGGCTGAAACCACAACACCCTTTTGGAGAATGGGTACTGGGTCTTCCCGAGGTTCTCCCCCTGGAAAACACCTGGACAGAGCATCCGCCTTAGTGTTTTAAGACCCTGGTCTGTAAGTGACAACAAAGTTGAACCGCGTGAAAAACAATGCCCAGCGAGCCTGCCTGGGAGACAGACGCTTGGCAGACTCCAAATACAGCAGATTCTTATGGTCGGTAATAACAGTGACCTGATGTACCGACCCCTCCAAGAAGTGTCGCCATTCCTCAAAGGCCAACTTAATAGCCAACAACTCCCTGTTGCCGATATCGTAGTTACGTTCAGCGGAAGACAGTTTTTTGGAGAAATAGGCGCACAGACGCAAACCACTCAAGGATAAGCCTTGAGATAGTACCGCCCCCACACCAACCTCAGATGCATCGACTTCCACAACAAAGGGTTTAGATACGTCTGGCTGCACAAGAATGGGGGCTGAAACAAATCTGTTCTTGAGAAATTCAAATGCGTGAACAGCAGCGTCAGGCCAAACGGAGAAATTGGTACCCTTTTTAGTCATGTCAGTTAGCGGTTTAGCAATGATAGAAAAATCCTTGATAAATTTCCTATAGTAGTTAGAAAACCCAAGGAACCGCTGAAGTGCTTTCAGGTTATCAGGATGTTCCCAATGCAGCACCGCTTGCACCTTAGCCGCGTCCATTTTAAAACCAGAAGCAGACACAATATAACCCAAGAACGGCAACTTTTGAGCAAAAAATACACATTTCTCAAGTTTAGCATACAGCTTATTCTCTCTGAGAAGCTGTAACACCTGCCTAACATGATCTAAATGAGCATCACGGTCACAAGAATATATGAGGATGTCATCTAGGTACACGATAACGAATTTCCCCAAAACATGCGAGAACACATCATTGATGAAATGTTGGAACACAGCAGGTGCGCTAGTTAACCCAAAAGGCATCACCAAATTTTCAAAATGACCCTCAGGGGTATTAAAAGCCGTCTTCCACTCATCACCTTGACGGACTCTTATGAGGTTGTACGCCCCCCTGAGGTCAAGCTTGGTAAACCACTTAGCACCTGCCACCTGGTTGAACAAGTCAGGTATCAGTGGCATAGGGTATGGATCACGAACCGTAATCTGGTTCAACTCCCTGAAATCCAAACACGGGCGTAATCCGCCATCTTTCTTCTTCACGAAGAAGAACCCGGCTGCCACCGGCGAGGATGACGGCCTGATGTGCCCTTTGCTCAAACTTTCAGAAATGTAATCCTTGAGCGCTTGTCTCTCCGGACCGGAGATGTTGAACATCCTTGCTTTAGGCAACTTGGCCCCTGGTTTAAACCTGATCGAACAGTCATAGGAGCGGTGTGGCGGCAACTCTGAACAACCCTTCTCAGAGAACACATCCGCATAATCCTGAAGTGACTCAGGAACGCTTGAAGTCACAGCGGACACACATGTGGCCAGGCAATTCTCCTGACAGAAATCACTCCACTAGATTATGTCCTGAGTTTTCCAGTCAATCACCGGGTTGTGTGTAGACAACCATGGAAAACCCAGAACCAATTGTGCCGGAAGACTCTTGAGCACCTTACATGTGACCTGCTCGAAATGAAGAACCCCAATGTGGAGTTTAACCTCAGCCACAAACTCAGTAATCTCCCCCTGTGGAAGAGGAGCAGAATTGATGGTGACCACACGGATAGGATGAGACAGTTTTTCAATCTTAAAACCAGCAGTGCGCGCAAACTCCTCATCAATGAGATTTGTGGCGGAACCACTATCCACAAAAATAGTGATTGGTATCTCTCTGCCAGCGACAACAACTTTGGCAGGGAGCATGCTCTGAGAAATCATCATGGAGGATATACATAAGCTCAGATTGGACTCCACACCCTCTGAGCTCAGAAGTTTTCCGCCGTTGCATTTTTCTTTAACAGCAGAGGACAGATATTAATAAAATGACCAGTTTTACCACAGAAAAAACAGGCTCCCTGCTTCCTGAGTACAGGGGTACGATTCTTAACATGTGACACCCCTGCGATTTGCATAGATTCCGTGGGCTCACCTGCAGCAACCTCACGTGAACCTAAACCTTCACCCACAGGCGGCGTCTCATGATTCCCCTGACGAAAACAGCGATCAATGCGGACAACAAGACTCATAGCGGAATCTAGTGAAGCAGGAGTCTCGTACATCAGTTGGGCTTTTTTAACCCTATTAGAAACTCCATGAATAAAGTGACTCCGCAATGCTGGCTCATTCCACTGAGTGTCAACCGCCCAGCGGCAAAATTCAGAACAGTAATCCTCTGCAACACGCTCCCCCTTGCAAATAGTGCGTAACTTAGATTCTGCTAGAGCCATTCTGTCTGGATCGTCGTAAATGTGTCCTAGAGCAGAAAAGAAACTCTCCACTGAGTTAAATGCAGCAGAATCAGGCGGCAACGAAAATGCCCATGCTTGGGGATCTGTTATGATCCTAGTGGCAAGGATCGCAAGTGTGACTAGCTAAGTAACTAAAGCGACGACCAGCTCTGGGGAAGTGGTATCTGGATTGACCGCAACCTGATCCTATCCGCAAACAACTATAGGCAGCCGTGGAACGTTACCTGGAAATCCTAGACGTCTTTTCACGGCCTGAGAAACTACCTATTCCTAGAGGGAAAGTAAAGTCCTTACTTGCCTCAGAGAAATGACCCCAAAGATATAGAAAAGCCCCCCACAAATATTAACGGTGAGTTAAGGGGAAAGCACAAATGCAGAGATGAAATAGATTTAGCAAATGAGGCCCGCTAGCACTAGATAGCAGAAAATAGGAAGGGAGCTGTGCGGTCAATAGAAAACCCTAAGCAAAATATCCACGCAGAGATTGCTCGAGCCCCCGCACCAACTAACGGTGCGGGGGAAGCAACTCCGTACCCCAGAGCTTACCAGCAGCAAGAACTCACATATTAGCAAGCTGGACTAAACTCATCATACACTGAAATCATATTGCAGACTGATGAGCAAAAAATAATCAAACAGGAACTTAGCTTCTCCAGAAGAGACTGAAAACGAAGATAATCAGGGGAGATCAGAATAGCACTGAATACATCGACAGCCGGCAACAAGTGGAGGTGAAGCAGAGCTAAATAGGAAACTCCCTAGTGCAGAACAAGGCAGCTGATCCAGCCACAGATCCGCAGGATAACAAACAAAGCCACCAGGGGGAGCCCAAAAACAAAACTCACACAATACCACCTGTGACCACAAGAGGGAGCCCGAAAACAGAGTTCACAACAGGGATCCCCGCTTAATAAAGACAACACCAGGCCCACAAATGAGCCTCATTACCAGAGGAGATCGGGCGCATACGGAAATACAGTTTGCAAGCTTCACGAAAAGAAACAAATTTACTGCGTTCCCCAGCAAATTTTTCAGGCAAAGGAAACTTGGGATCATTAACTCCTCCTGTCGCTCCAGCCTGTATATTAGATACTGCTAGTCCCTGTTGCTGCACTGCTCCCCTCAACTAAGTGACCTGTAGGGACAGCGCCTCCAACTGGCGGGTTATGGAAGTCATGGGATCCATGACAAAACACAGAAGAAAAAAAAAAAGAACCCCTTTTTTTTTGTTAGGCCGATTATAATGTCACGGGGATACAAGGAGGGCGAGAGCTAATAACCCAGGCCCCTGCAATTTCCCTCAGACTAGGGAAACCCTGTCTGACCCTCTACCTGAAGTTTACACTGAAGGTGTGCATGTTCAGGCCTCCACCCTCACCCTGACTCCTGATTCAGCCCTAGACTGAACACCACCGCCCACCACCCAGTGAATGCAATAGACCAATACCCACAGTTATAACAAACAAGGATAAAGGAAAATATACACCACGCCGCAGTCAATCAGGAATACACTATAAAGGTGCAGGGCAAAATAAATACAAATATAGGAAGGAGTAAATAAGACAAAGGAAAATACACCACCAGCAACGATTCTCCAAAAACCAGCTCTTCACTCCGGACCGAGATAACTACGGATAAGACAGAAGCTATAATCGGCGACGCCCAAAGATCAGGAGAACCATTTAAAGGAAATGGGCATTGCCCAGCTTCCAATCCGAGGATTAGATAAATTAACCCTGGAGCAGCCAGACGAAAACTAGCCGACGCCAATGAGCAAACAGTGGTCAAACGCGGAATTACCGCTGTCTGTCAGACGACCAATCACAGGCCGCGACGTCATCTAATGTCTTTCAAGCGCTCATTCTGAGGAACGGAAGCTGCCGGTTACATCGGGCTGCATCAGAGAAGTGAGTATATCAATATTTTTTTATTATTATTCTTTATTTTACACATTAATATGGATCACAGGGCCTGAAGGATAGTTTCCTCTCCTTCAGACCCTGGGAACCATACAGGATACCTTCCGATACTTGGTGTCCCATTGACTTGTATTGGTATCGGGTATCGGTATCGGCGATATCCGATACTTTTCGGGGATCGGCCGATACTATCCGATACCGATACTTTCAAGTATCGGACGGTATCGCTCAACACTATTCAGTAGGAAACTTCCGTCTTCTTCTCTTTCTACCTGTATTCCTAGATATTGTTTTACATTTCCCAAGTCTTTGATTTCCAAATGTTGCTTCAGGATTTTTAGAATGTTTTCATTATCCCTTTCTTGTTCAAAACAAATCAAAATGTCATCTACATATATCAGTATATAAATCCATCATATAAATCAGCCTTTTGTGTATAAGCATGGATCAGCTTTGCTTCTTTGAAATTTTTCATTTGTAAGTACTTCCGTGATTTTGTCATTCCACGCTTTAGCTGCTTGCGTTAAACCATATATGCTTTTCTGTAGTTTACAAACTTTGTTTGGATTTCTTTCATCTTTGAATCCTGGAGGTTGTTCCATATAAATGTCTTCTGTTAAATCTCCATTCAGAAAAGCTGTCTTTACATCCAGATGTCTCAGTTGCATCTGTTTCATTGCTGCAACTGTAGGTAAAGTTCTTATTGCAGTGTGTTTGACAACTGGAGCAAATGTCTCATCATAGTCTTCTCCATATTTTTGAGAATACCCAATTGCTACGAGTCTTGCTCGGTATCTTTCAGCTGTGCCATCTGTGTGGTATTTAACTTTAAAAATCCATTTACATCCTATGGTTTTTCTTCCTTCTGGTAAATCTGTTAGTGTCCATGTATTTGAATCTTGCATGGATTTAATTTCTGTTTCTGTTGCTTCTATCCGTTTATTAGCTTCTTCTACAGGAAGGTTAGATATGTCTTCCCAAGAGGTAGGCTCATAGATTTTTCTTGTGCTTGTCTTGTATGAGAGACGTTTTGGTGGTTTTCCTTTGTTCTCTCTCATTGAACGTCTTGGTTCTGTGTCTGTTTGTAGTTGTGATTCTTCACTTTCAGTATTTTGTTCTTCGTTAATTTCTGCTTCTTTCTCATCAGATATTTCTTCAGTTGTGTCACTATTGGTTTTCTCATTTTTTGTTTCAACTGAAATCATAATGTCTTCATTTAAATCTTCAATGAATGTCACACTGTTACTCACCGTAACTCTGTCTGTTTTGGGATCTAGGATTCTGTATCCTTTGCAATTTTCACTATATCCAACAAATATTCCTTCCATGGATCTGTTTTGAAGTTTGGAACGTTTTTCTGTTGGAATGAATATAAAAACTTTACAACCAAAAACTTTTAAATGATTGACACTTGGTTTCATACCTTGCCACAGTTCATATGGAGTTTTCGTCAGTTTTCTGGAAAAAAGTCGGTTCTGTAGATATGTAGCTGTCATTGCTGCCTCACCCCAATATTTCTCTGGTAGTTTGGAATCCGTCAGCATACATCTTATCATTTCTGTTAGAGTTCTGTTTTTTCTTTCTGCTACTCCATTTTGTTCAGGTGTGTATGGAACCGTTTTCTGGTGTTCTATTCCATTTTGTCTTAAGTAGTCTTCTATTCTGTGACCTGTAAATTCACCTCCATTATCACTTCTGATGACAATTGGCTTCCTTTGAAATTTGTTACTTGATCTTGTTACATAGTCTACAAGTTTATCAAAAACTTCACTTTTGTTTTTAATTAAGTATGTGACTGTGTATCTTGAGTAATCGTCTATAAAAGTCAGCATTTATCTATTGCCTCCTGATGTGGTCACTTTCATGGGTCCACATACGTCAGTATGCACCAAATCAAGTGGTCTTTCGCTTTTCATCTCACTTTCTTTTGGAATAGATATCCTTGTGGCTTTGGATTTTATACAACATTCACATCTTATGGTAATTGAGCAATCTGATATCTTTAAATCTTTTGTCAATTCTTTTCTCTGTAGTTCCCTTATACTGTCAGGGTGTCTATGTCCTAGACGTCTATGCCACATGTGAATACAGTTTTTGTGATCATGTGTACATACCTTCATCTGTTCCTTTGGTGTGTCAAAATGATATAATTGTTCATCTGCCTTGACTTTGGTTATCACCTTGTTTCCTGCAATAATTGCACACTCATTGTCTTTGAATTTCACTGTAAGTCCTTTTGCTGTTAAACGTTTCACAGATAATAATCCGCCTTCCAATTTTGGAACATACAACACATCCTGTACAAGTATCTTTGAATCTTGTCCGAACTCGTTTGAACAATTTAGCATACCTTGTCCGATACCTTCTGCGGTTATTTTGCTTCCATCTGCAAGATAAATGGCTTCTTTCTTATCTAAATCAAGATCAGTAAAGAAATTCTTGTCACTTGTCATATGACTCGTTCCTCCTCAATCAATAAACCAACCAAGTGATGATTTCTTGTCTGTTACTTTAAATGTGCCATTCCAATTATTCTCACATGAATCAGAAATTGTGTTTTTTACTTTCTGTGTATGCTGTTTATGTTGTAATTTTTGTTGTTCTGCTTTCCATATGGTACAGTCTTTCTTTAAATGACCTTTTTTCTTACATCTGAAGCATTCTCTTGTCTCTTTATTATAGGGTTTTTTGAATTCTGTAGCTTTAAGAGCATTTTCACTGTCCTTTTCAGTAGAAGAATCATTTCTTTGTTCTTTTCTTCTCTGATATTCATCTATTAGTCTTGTTTTCACAAAATCTAATGTAATGTCAGTTTCTGGTCTCGTCTCAAGGGCATTTATCAAGGCTGTATACGAATCTGGTAAACTGCACAACAATATAGCTGCTACATGACTTTCTTTAACATCTTTACCAATAGATCTTAGCTGTGATATCACTTCCATCATTGAGAATATGTGCTTCTGCATATCGTCATTTGCACTCAATCTCATACTGTAAAGCTTTCTTAATAAAAATAACTTGTGATTCAAGCTAGGTGTTTCATACAGTTTTCTTAATGCTTCCCACATTCCCTTAGCTGTTTCTTCATTTCTTATATGTATTAATTGAGCATCATCCACTAATAAGCTAATGGTGGCTTTAGCTTGCATATTCTTTATATTCCATGTCTGATTATCTTGATCTGGTCTTGCTGTAACAATTACTTCCCATAGATCATCCTTAGATAACAACATCTCTACTTTGAATTTCCATAACTGATAATTTTCACTATTCAGTTTAGCTACTGTAAATTTCAGTTCTGTGTTACTCATCATCTTTATATAGTCTTACTTGTTTAGAGAGTTGTTCTGAAGATATTCTCCTGTATGTCCAGCTCCTGGGATCATGAATTCCTCTGTCACTCTGTATCTGGATTTATTTCCTTCTGTTTACAGAGCTTATCTGTGTGCTCCGTTATCTGGGGATATAAACCAGAATCCTGCTACATGGGCTTGTAGTGCAGACCTGTAGTGTCTGGGCCCATAACCTGTTGCAGAGTGCGTCTTCTTGCAGTCACCGCTGTAGTTAGGAGAGCTTCAATCAGCAATATATCTTGAGTAAACAGTATTTACTTCATACTGGATAAACATGATATACAATTCAGTGTCACACATTCCGTGCACTGACACATAACACATTCAAGAAGAAGAAAGAAAAATCAGGAAGTAAGAAAAACAACCAACAATTGCGAGCTTCCCTCCCCACATTACAGCAAGTATATAACTTTACACACTATCGCCATCTGCTGTCTGGTTAGTATAAAGTCCTCCTTTCACTTATAATAAGTCCTAATCTGTTGCATATGCCAACACAAACCCCTATCAGTAATTTATTATTTTTCCCCCTCCCCTTATCTCCACCCACAGCGACTCTACATTTTCATTAAATTCACCTATATTATCACGCAGGATGGTTTTTAGAACGATTTTACATATAGACACACCCCACCCCCTTGCTTATCTGTATGGTAATTTCTGAACAGGCTATAGCCCTCCAAGTTAACAGCCCAGTCATGGCTCCCATCCAGCCATGTTTCAGATATCTCCACCATGTCATAATTATGCTCCAACAACATTAGTTCTAATTCATCCATTTTGTTGGCAAGGCTTCTGGTTTTAGTATACTTGCACTTGATGTTCCTCTCTGTACCTCTATTCTTTCTTAAATTATTAACTGTTCTAACCCCACCCCCATGCCACCGCCACCCCCAACTTCCTTATTTGTGCCCAGGTCTCTATCTGCACTATCTTTCCCTCCTATAAATTGAATACCCTCCCTCTAATCCCTAGTTTAAACACTCCTCCAACCTTCTAGCCATTTTCTCCCCCAGCACAGCTGAACCTTCCCCATTGAGGTGCAGCCCATCCCTAGCGTAGAGCCTGTAGCCCACTGAGAAGTCAGCCCAGTTCTGCAGGAACCCAAACCCCTCCTTCCTACACCAATTCTTGAGCCACTTATTAACCTCCCTAATCTCCTGTTGCCTCTCTGGCGTGGCACGTGGTACAGGCAGTATTTCGGAAAATACCACGTTGGAGGTCCTTCCTTTCAGCTTGCAGCCTAATTCCCTGAAATCATCTTTAAGGACCTTCCACCTACCTCTAACTTTGTCATTTGTGCCAATGTGCACCATGACCGCTGGGTCCTCACCAGCCCCTCGAAGTAATCTGTCCACCCGATCAGCTATGTGTCGGACTCGAGCACCAGGTAGGCAGCACACCGTTCGACAATCCCTGTCTTTGTGACAGATTGCCCTATCTGTTCCCCTAATAATGGAGTCCCCCACTACCAGCACAAGGGCAGGACTTGTGAGTAGAGAGAACAAAGGACTAAAGCTTCGGGGATCAGTCTGCAGATTGCAGTAAGGGGTCCCAAGCTGGAGAACAGTGTAAACAGGCCCCAGCTCAACAGGATCATCCACAGGAAGGATCCGGGGTCTAAGACCAGGGCGGGAGCAACTGAGATGGTGTTCCCGGCACCTTTCCTTAATGGACCCGGACGAGGGGCTGACAAGGAGCTGGTGATGTGTAACGTACAGATGGGACACGGATTGTCCAAAGAGGCTGCCCAGATGGCAGGCACAAGTGAAACATGGGCTGGCTAAGGCAGGGATTGCCAGGATTAGTGTTGAGCGATACCTTACGGTACTTGAAAGTATCGGCATCGGATTGTATCGGCCGATATCCGAAAAGTATCGGATATCGCCGATACCGATACCCGATACCAATACAAGTCAATGGGACACAAGTATCGGATGGTATCCTGGATGGTTCCCAGGGTCTGAAGGAGAGGAAACTCTCCTTCAGGCCCTGGGATCCATATTCATGTGTAAAATAAAGAATAAAAATAAAAAGTAGGGATATACTCACCCTCTGATGCGCCCTGGTTGTAACTGCTGCAACCGGCAGCCTCCGTTCCTAAGAATGAGAGCTGAAAAGGACCTTCGATGATGTCGCGGCTTGTGATTGGTCGCATGACTGCTCATGTGACCGCTCACACGACCAATCACAAGCCACGACGTCATCGAAGGTCCTTTTCAGCTCTCATTCTTAGGAACGGAGGCAGACGCTTGGACCGGTGAGAGCCGGGGCCGCCGGAGGGGTGAGTATTTCCATATTTTTTATTTTTATTCTTTATTTTTTACATGAATATGGATCCCAGGGCCTGAAGGAGAGTCTCCTCTCCTCCAGACCCTGGGAACCACACACTGGGAACTTCCGATTCCGATTTCCGATATCACAAAAATATCGGAACTCGGTATCGGAATTCCGATACCGCAAATATCGGCCGATACCCGATACTTGCGGTATCGGAATGCTCAACACTAGCCAGGAGCGAAGAAGGAGATATTATAGAGAGAATGGAGTCTGCCTGGACGGCAGGGCAAGTACATGAAACGTTGCCCTGTGTGAACTATGCTGCAGATGTGATGGATGCCTTATTATTTAGTAAAGTTCAACTGTTGGAAAATAACTGTGACTCTGTGGTATTTCCTGGAACCTGGAAGTCAGAAACTGGAGTGACAGAGATGGAAGGGATTCCAGTAGAGGAAGTGAGTACTCTGTTGCACACATCACACATAGCACAAAGGACTTTGTGTTTCATCTGTAGGGCACCACGGTGTGGGAACACTACAACCTGTTGCTACGATTACCACCCTGGCCGCCTTACACAGGGAGCTAAGACAACTGATGTATTGCAGGATGCACTGTATACAGGGGTTAAGAAGACAGATGTACTGCAGAATGGGCTGTATACAGGGGGCTAAGACAACAGATGTCCTGCTGGATAGACTGTATACAGTGGTTGAGAAGACAAATGTACTGCAGGATAGGCTGTATACAGGGCTGAGAAAACAGATGTACTGCAGGATGGGCTGTATACAGGTGGCTGAGAAAACAGATGTACTGCAGGATGGGCTGTGTACAGGGAATAAGAAGACAGATGTACTGCAGGATGTGCTTTATACAGGAGATAAGAGACAGATGTACAGCAGAATGGGCTGTATACAGGGGGCTGAGGCAACAGATGTACTGCAGTATGGACTGTATATAGGGGGCTAAGGCCTCTTTCACACATCCTTCTTTTAGCTCCCATCGAAATCCATCAATTTTTGAAAAAACAGGATCCAGCAAATTTTTATGCTGGATCCTGTTTTTTCACATAGACTTCTATTAGCGACAGATTGTGACGGATGGCCATCTGTTTCATCTGTCATGCACTGGATCCGTCGGAAAATTGCTGTCCATCAGGCGAAGACAACGCACAGAGGAACGTTTTTTCTGCACGTCGGAAAATCGTCAGGCAACAGGTCATGCGCTGCACGTCGTTGGCTATAATGGAAGCCTATGGGTGCAGGATCCGTCGCTGACTGTGAAAAGCAGGAATCCAGCGACGGATGCCGTCTTTGCAAACTGAGTACCCCTTAGACAATTATATAGTAGATATATATTTTTTGCCTAAATTTCAAAGGAAATGTGTCATCTTTAACCTTAGGCCTTTTAACCCCTTCATGACCTTGGGATTTTCCGTCTTTCCGTGTTCGTTTTTCGTTCCCCTCCATCCCAGAGCTATAACTTTTTTACTTTTTGGTCAATATGGCCATGTAAGGGCTTATTTTTTGCGGGACGAGTTGCACTTTTCAACGACATCATTGATTTTAGCATGTCGTGTACTAGCAAATGAGAAATAAATTCCAAGTGCGGTGAAATTGCAAAAAAAGTGCAGTCCCACACTTGTTTTTTGTTTGGATTTTTTGCTAGATTTCCTAAATGCTAAAACTGACCTACCATTAAGATTCTCCAGGTCATAACGAGTTCATAGATACCTAACATGACTAGGTTATTTTTTATCTAAGTGGTGAAAAAAAATTCCAAACTTTGATAAAAAAAAAAAAAAATTGCGCCATTTTCCAATACCCGTAGCGTCTCCATTTTTCATGATCTGGGGTCGGTTGAGGGCTTATTTTTTGTGTGTCGAGCTGAAATTTTTATTGTTATCATTTTGGTGCAGATAAATTCTTTTGATCGCCCGTTATTGCATTTTAATGCAATGTCGCGGAGACCAAAGAAACGTAATTCTGGCGTTTTGAATTTTTTTCTCGCTATGCTGTTTAGCGATCAGGTTAATGCTTTTTTCTATTGATAGATTGGGCGATTCTGCATGCGGTAATACCAAATATGTGTAGGTTTGATTATTTTTTATTGATTAATTTTGAATGGGGCGAAAGGGGGGTGATTTAAACGTATATTTTTTTTATTTTTTTCACATTTTTTTACTTTTTTTTTTACTTTTGCCATGCTTCAATAGCCTCCATAGGAGGCTAGAAGCTGGCACAACACGATCGGCTCTGCTACATAGCAGCGAACATCAGATCGCTGCTATGCAGCAGAAATGCAGGTGTGCTATGAGCGCCGACCACAGGGTGGTGCTCACAGCTACCGGAGATCAGTAACCATAGAGGTCTCAAGGACCTCTATGGTTACTATACAAAAGCATTGCTGACCCCCGATCATGTGACGGGGGTCGGTGATGCGCTCATTTCCGGCCGCCCGGCCGGAAGCGCCGGTTAAATGCCGCTGTCAGCGTTTGACAGTGGCATTTAACTAGTTAATAGGTGCGGGCGGATTGCGATTCTGCCCGCGCCTATTGCGGGCACATGTCAGCTGTTCAAAACAGCTGACATGTCCCGGCTTTGATGCGGGATCACCGCCGGAGCACACATGAAAGCGAGGGTTCTGCCCTTGGAAGTACTATCCCATCCGAGGTCAGAAAGGGGTTAAAGATTATTTCATCTTCAACTTGCTTAACTCTTTACAATAACGGGAATTTTGACAGGGCTGAGAGGATATATAGCAGGATAAGGCTATATAAATGGTCTAAGATTCGTTGTGCATTTTTTGTAGATTGCAGCTGAGAAACCAGTGATGTGAAACTACATATACCCCTCCACTGATGTATATTGCAGAGGATTATCTTCTGCCTTATGCATCAAAACAACTGCATTTACAGTGTCACAAACCTGATTTGTCAGCATCAGGCAGAAAAATACAAATCTGCTCTGCTGTTGTGGAGGAGAGTTGAGCTCTGCCAGAAACAGCTAAAGAGATATGATAATGTAGATAGGTAACAACTAGTGATGAGCGAATATACTTGTTGCTCGGGTTTTCCAGAGCAAGCTCAGGGGGTCTCCGAGTGTTTGTGACTGCTCAGAGACAGTTTTTGTTGAGGCAGCTGCATGATTTACAGCTCCTAGCTGGCCTCAGTACATGTGTGGGTTGCCTGATTGCTAGGGAATCCCCACATGTATTCAGCCTGGCTAATAGCTGTAAATCATTCAGCTGAGGCGAAGAAAACTAAATCTCTGAGCAGTCACAAATACTCGGAGATCACCCGAGCAACAAGTATACTCGCTCATCACTTGCAACAACTATTTAGAAAGGGTGATAGATATCCATGTCATTCATGAGCACTGCACCTCTATTCTATCCACTGTGCATATAGCATAAATATCTACTTGCAGAGTATTGAAAAATCGTATTTTTTTTTCAAAGTTGGTCAAATCATCTTGAGTTACGTTGGGTTAAAAAAAAGGAAAAGCACACCTGTATCTCAATTTTCATCTATGTATCATGTGCTCATCTATACTTAGTGATTCACATGTTGGCTTAGGCTCTGATCACTCCTGTGTTGTAACTATGGTTTATAAGAAAAGCAGAACGTTTTTCTTGCATTGAAAAGTGGTGCAAACCTTTAGTATTTTTTAGTCTTGCATTATTAGTATATTAGACTTTCATTTGCTCTCTCTTTTCCTACATCACTAGTATTAGAAATGCATGAAAATTCAGCAAAATAAAAATCCCTGATTTTCAGAGAACATTCAGCCTATCAAGTTTGTTCTACCACCATCAATCTTATTCCTTTAAAGATATATATATATATATATATATATATATATATATATATATATATATATATATACACATATACAGTCTCTTTGCATTTCTGCCCTGGATATTGATAGTTCCACTGAGCGAAGCTCCTAATTGCAGACTCCTTTTATGTCATCACCTGTACCTGTAGTGCTCGGAGTTTCTGCAGCTTGTCCATGCTGTTGTCTCAGTGGCTTAAATTGTAACTGTCTTTATGAAAAAGTGAAACAGACAAGCTGAATCTCAGGGGAAATATTCTTAGTTCAACATTCATTTCAGTCTATTCAGTATTTGTACACATTGCGAGCAGCACATAGGTTAAATCATTAGTTGACATGATATTTTTTTACCCATTCAGCAAAGAACAGATACAGAGATAGATGTCAATTCTAACAATGTTTGTCATTTTCTTTTTCTAGCTTGGGCAGATGGCATAACTACTTTAGAATCTCAGGAGAGAACTGTAATATAGCAGGAGAGAAAGTCTCTGATGTGGAGACCGCGGGATGGGAGATGTGTGAATTCATTCATGTACTTATAATGGAGCTGATAATGAAAGAACAGAGGGATATTTATATATATATATATATATATATATATATATATATATATATATATATATATATATATATATATATATATATATATATACACACACACAGTACAGACCAAAACTTTGGACACCCCTTCTCATGTAAAGATTTTTCCGTATTTTCATGATTATGAAAATTGTGCATTCACACTGAAGGCATCAAAGCTGTGAATTAACACAAGTGGAATTATATACTGAACAAAAAATGTGAAACAACTGAAAATATTTCTTATATTCTTGGTTCTACAAAGTAGCCACCTCTTGCTTTGATGACTGCTTTGCACACTCTTGGTATTCTCTTCATAAGCTTCAAGAGGTAGTCACTGGGAATGGTGTTCCAACAATCTTGAAGGAGCTCCCAGAGATGCTTAGCACTTGTTGGAACTTTTGCCTTCACTCTGCGATCCAGCTCACCCCAAACCATATCGATTGGGTTCAGGCCTGGTGAATGTGGAGGCTTGGTCATCTGGCGTAGCACCCCATCACTCTCCTTGGTCAAGTAGCCCTTGCACAGCCTCGAGGTGTATTTGGGGTCATTATCCTGTTGAAAAATAAATGATGGTCCAATTAAACGCAAACCGGATGGAATAGCATGCCACTGCAAGATGCTGTGGTAGCCATGCTGGTTTAGTATGCCTTCAATTTTGAATAAATCCCCAACAGTGTCACCAGCAAAGCACCCCCACACCATCAAACCTCCTCCTCCATGCTTCACGGTGGGAACCAGACATGTAGAGTCCATCCGTTCACCTTTTCAACGTCGCACAAAGACACGGTGGTTGGAACCAAAGATCTAAAATTTGGACTCATCAGACCAAAGCACAGATTTCCACTGGTCTAATGTCCATTTCTTGTGTTCTTTAGCCCAAACAAGTCTCTTCTGCTTATTGCCTGTCCTTAGCGGTGGTTTCCTAGCAGCCATTTTACCATGAAGGCCTGCTGCACAAAGTCTCCTCTTAACAGTTGTTGTAGAGATGTGTCTGTCTGCTGCTAGAACTCTGTGTGGCATTGACCTGGTCTCTAATGTGAGCTGCTGTTAACCTGCGATTTCTGAGGCTGGTGACTCGGATAAACTTATCCTCAGAAGCAGAGGTGACTCTTGGTCTTCCTTTCCTGGGCGGTCCTCATGTGAGCCAGTTTCTTTGTAGCGCTTGATTGTTTTTGCCACTGCACTTGGGGACACTTTCAAAGTTTTCCCAATTTTTCAGACTGACTGACCTTCATTTCTTAAAGTAATGATGGCCACTCGTTTTTCTTTACTTAGCTGCTTTTTTCTTGCCATAATACAAATTCTAACAGTCTATTCAGTAGGACTATCAGCTGTGTATCCACCAGACTTCTGCACAACACAACTCATGGTCCCAACCCCATTTATAAGGCAAGAAATCCCACTTATTAAACCTGACAGGGCACACCTGTGAATTGAAAACCATTCCCGGTGACTACCTCTTGAAGCTCATCAAGAGAATGTGGCTACTTTGAAGAACCAAAAATATAAGACATAATTTCAGTTGTTTCACACTTTTTTGTTAAGTATATAATTCTGCATGTGTTAATTCATAGTTTTGATGCCTTCAGTGTGAATGTACAATTTTCATAGTCATGAAAATGCAGAAAAATCTTTAAATGAGAAGGTGTGTCCAAACTTTTGGATCTGTACTATATATATATACGTATATATAGTCATCTAAGGGGCACTTCCGTCTGTTTGTCTGTCTGTTTGTCTGACATGGAAATCGCAAGTCGCTGATTGGTCACGGCCAGCAATGGGCACAGTCCGGCTGCGAAATGGCCACTTCCTACTCCCCTGCAGTCAGTGCCCCCTCCATACTCCCCCCCAGTCAGCGCCCGCCGCCCACATAGCGTTTTAGCAGTCCGTTAAACTGACTGCCTTGCACCGCGGCATAACACAGTGTAACGCAGTCTGTTAACGCTGCTACTAACACTGTGTGACGAATTTTTTACTATTGATGCTACCTATGCAGCATCAATAGTAAAAGATATAATGTTAAAAATAATTAAAAAAAAGGTACTATTCTCACCCTCCGGCGTTCACCGATGTGCATGAGCGCCGAGACTGCCGCCAGCTTCCATTCCCAGAGATGCATTGCGAAATTACCCAGGTGACATAGTGGTCTCGCGAGACCGTTAAGTCATTTGGGTAATTTCGCAATGCATCACTGGGAATGGAAGCTGGTGGCAGCCTCGCTTCTCACGTGCATCGGTGGACGCCGGAGGGTGAGTATATGACCATTTTTTATTTTAATTCTTTTTTTGATAGAGTTATGGTGCCCAAACTGCTGTATACTATGTGGGCTATGTTATATACTGCGTGACTGATATATACTACTTGGGCAGTGTTATATACTGTGTGGCCTGTGTTATTTACTGTGTGGGCTGTGTTATGTACTACATGGCTGCTATATACTACGTGGCTGCTATATACTATGGGCTGCTATATACCACGTGGCTGTGCTACATACTATGTGACTGCTATATACTACGTGACTGTGCTATATACTGCGTGGGCTGTGCTATATACTGCATGGGCTGTGCTATATACTACGTGGGCTGTGTTGTATACTATGTGGCTGTGCTATATACTACAGGCTGTGCTATATACTATGTGGCTGCTCTATACTATGTGGCTGCTATATACTACGTGGCTGCTATAAACTATGTGGCTGCTATATACTATGTGGCTGTGCTATATACTAGGTTGGCTGTGTTATATACTATGTGGGCTGTGTTATATACTACGTGAGCGTTGTTATATATTATGTGGCTGTGCTATATACTATGTGGCTGCGTTATATACTACATGGCTGCTATATACTATGTGGCTGTGCTATATACTATGTGGCTGCTATATGCTACTTGGCTGCTATATACTACGTGGCTGCTATATACTATGCGACTGCTATATACTATGTGGCTGCTATATACTACCTGGCTGTGCTATATACTACGTGGCTATCTGTGTTATATAGTACAAGGGCTGTGTTATATACTACGTGGCTGTGCTATATTTTATGTGGCTGTGCTATATACTACCTGGCTGTGCTATATACTATGTGGCTGCTATATACTACATGGCTGCTATATACTACGTGGCTGCTGTATACTACATGGATGTGCTATATACTACGTGGCTGTGCTATATACTACATGGCTGTGCTATATACTATATACTACGTGGCTGTGCTATATACTATGTGGCTGCTAAATACTATGTGGCTGCTATATACTATTATGGATATGAAAAAACGCAAATTGGACCGCGATTTATATGACTATGCACATGAACAAGTTTATGAATGGGGAAGGTGGGATAAAATGACTCAATCCCAAAAGTCAATCCTTAAACCCCAGAAACGCCGCATTTCTAAAAATCGCATGCAAAGACAGGTTACTTTTAGTTCATCAGAATTGGACACGTCCACTGGAGTTACTGAAGACTCAGACTCAGAACCCTTACAGGCATCAAAAAACTCCTACTTCAAGAAAAGCAAGCCTCCATTCAACAACAAAAAAAGGTTTACCGTAGAAAGGGAAGGAAACACCGATGCCAACAGAAATCCTCCCAGATATCATCTCAGACATCAACGTTAGGGCATTTTGATGTAATTAATTTTTCCTCCTCTC
The DNA here is from genome assembly GCF_051348905.1 of Ranitomeya variabilis. NCBI lineage: Eukaryota > Metazoa > Chordata > Amphibia > Anura > Dendrobatidae > Ranitomeya > Ranitomeya variabilis. The sequence goes on along the minus strand of NC_135232.1, from coordinate 1,124,538,017 downwards.
TCCTTACTAATGATCAAAAAGAACTTCTATCTCATGGCCTTAATTTTGTACCCAGTTGTAACTTCGATCTTTTTTCTACTATATGTGATGTAAACAGGTTTATCAGAAATATTGCGCTAAAATTGCACTTTAAGGACGATCTGACTGAGGTTGAAGGTAACATACATGAGCATAATAATGTCTTTAAATCGTTTAATTTTGCTGACCAACTGTCACTTATATGCTTATTGGAATTGCAGGAAGAGGGATCTAGTTCAGATATGAATTCAAATTCTTCCATGAGCCACATTAAGGTACCTAATCCTCAATTTTACCCTGTACAAGCACGTAAACCTGTGATGGATAGGTTTCAAAATGTCATGGAAACGCAGCTAAGACTCCTTTCTGAAGGTGTCCATGATGAACGCCTGTATAACAATAATCTCAAACCCAAATTACAACAGGCACTACGAGAACTACGAGATAATGATGACCTTGTCATTAAAAATTCTGACAAAGGTGGCTCTGTCGTAGTGATGAGTAGAAATGATTATATTGCCTGGGTTGATAAAATGCTATCAGACTCTGCTGTGTACAAACGTTTACCCACTAATCCCACCTCAGTGATAAAAGATCAGATTTTTGGGCTCATTGAAGAGGGTCTTAGCTTGGGCTTCTTTAACAAAAAAGAAAGCGACCATCTTAAAGTCTTGAATCCTGTCACCCCTGTGATGTATGCGTTGCCTAAAACTCATAAAAATCTATATCCACCACCTATGAGACCAATTGTCTCAGGCATTGGGTCCCTGGGTGAGAGACTGGGGGAGTGGTTAGATCTGCTCCTCCAGCCTCTCGTCCAGAGGACACCTGGTTATCTTAGGGACAGTACCGATGTCCTTAATATCATGAAAGACTTGACATGGCAACCTAACTATTCATGGATCACTTCGGACGTCGTTTCATTGTACACGTCCATACCACACGAGATAGCATTGTATGCATTAAAATTTCATATGGAAAAATATAGTGATTTCCCCCCGGATCTTCAATTTTACATAATAGAGGTTACCCATTTTCTCATGACCACCAATTTTTTCTGCTTTAATCAAATTTATTATATGCAAATCAGCGGTGTCTCAATGGGGGCCAAGTACTCACCATCTCTCGCCAATTTGGTGATGAGCTGGTGGGAGGAGTCATATATTTACAATGTAGAGAATCCATTCAAGGACTGCATATTTTGGTACGGTAGATACATCGATGACATCATTATGGTGTGGAATTCCGATGTATCTACCGTACATAACTTAATTGACTACTTCAATAGTAATCTGTTTAATTTAAGTTTCACCGCTCGCCAGGAACACACAAGCATAGAGTTCCTGGACCTAAAACTCAAAGGTGTAAACAACATTCCTGTAGTGACATCAACTTTTAGAAAAAATACAGCGGGGAATACAATATTGAGGGCAAACAGCCATCATCCTAAGCACACAATCAAAAGCATACCTGTGGGGGAAATGGTTAGGGCAAAACGAAATTGCAGCACACAGGAAGATTATTCTAGAGAGGTTGAGGAAATCAAAGCAAGACTCACACAGAGAGGTTACAGCAAAGGGTATTTACAAAGGGCGGAAAAAATAGTGGAGAAAAAACCACGGTTTAAATCAAAACAGAATAAAAAAACAGGTTCCACTAACCCTATTACCGTTGTCTTTCAATATAGCAACCAATTTGCTTCTATCAGCAAACTGATGAGAAACAACCTAACCATCTTACGGGAAGATCCTGATATTGCGTCCATTCTAAAACACGGATGCAGAATTGTGTCAAGAAAAGCACCATCATTGGGCTTTAGTTTATAACCCAGCTCTTTAAACACATCCCATGCTCAGCCTTCCAACTGGCTTAACATTAAGGGCTTCTACAAATGTGGTGCCTCAATCTGTAAAATCTGTAAATTTACACAGAAATGCTCCGACTTCACGGATGCAAACAACCAAAAAACGTACCAAATTAAAACATTCCTTAATTGTAACACCACCAACGTGGTTTACATTATGGAATGTACAATTTGCCATCTTAAGTATGTGGGGAGCACGATACGTCCACTTAAAACAAGAATCCGTGAGCATATTTATGATGTGGAAAATGGTAACACCCATAGAAATATGTCACAAGTGTCACAACATTTTATTAACCAACATCAATCGAACCTCAACTCATTAAAAGTTTACGCAATTGAGAGGACACATAGACCCTTTAGAGGAGGAGATACTGAGATTACCCTTAGAAACAGGGAGACTTGGTGGATCTTTAAACTGGGGACCAGAATACCTCATGGTCTCAACAAGAGAAAGGACATCATGCTTTTCTATTAGTGTCATTTTCCTTAAAACGTATATAACTTAATTTTAATTTTTTTTTTTTTTTTTTTTTTTTTTTTTTTTTCCCCTTTGGGATTTATATCCTATCATAATAACAGTAAAGCAAATATAACAAACATCCATAATGGATTCAGTTCGGGAAAATTGCAACATGTAGTGCCATCTCCATTTTTCTGCTTTCGCCGGACATCGGTTTCCAGACATGGTTTGGGCGTTCGAGCTAATGCTCGTGTTAACATCACTCCCTATTGGTGTGTAATATTATTATTTATGAAATTTTTCTCTTCTGCAGCTTTTGTCGGATACAGGTCTTCATATACAATCGAGGTGTCTCATTAAGTATGTATACTAACAAAATATATATATTTTTTCTTAATGACAGGTATCAGCACCTTTATGGTGCTCGAACTCACCTGTCAGATCTACAGATTTGCGATGTTCTCCTCCTCTCTGTGTAGCTGACCGCTGCTCCACTGTTTCACGTTTACTTTTGCCCCCGAATGTCTCCAATGCAGTCCATAGGTTTCTTATTCAGTAAATTAATACCTGCCTCTTTAATCATTTTTTGTATCCTCATAACCATCACCATGCTAATAATTAGAATTCTTTAGACATAATCGAGGTGTTTCATTTAGTATGTATACAAAAAATATATATAATTATTATTTTTTTTTTTTTATTGACAGGCTTCAGCACCTTTATGGTGCTCGAACTCACCTGTCAGATCTGCAGATTTGCGATGTTCTCCTCCTCTCTGTGTAGCTGACCGCTGCTCCACTGTTTCACATTTACTTTTGCCCCTGAATGTCTCCAATGCAGTCCATAGGTTTCTTATCCAGTAAATTAATATCCGCCTCCTCAATCATTTTTTGTATCCTTATAACCATCATCATGCCAATAATTAGAATTCTTTATTTATTTGTATATCTTTATAGGTTTCCGATTTAGAGATCGCTCAAGATCCTGTAAAAATCTTCTTTGAATAAGAATTCTCTTCGAGTGATTGTCTTGGAACATATAGATGAAACACCCAACAGGTCTTTCATTATGACATTGCTCCAATCATTTTCTTCCAGCTACTTCATAAAGAATTTGATATATCAAAAACTTTTTGGATATTTATTATTATATGTCACATAACTCCACATGCTTCATTTGTAAACAACGAATTATTATGGAATGACATATATGTATTCTGTATTTCCTTTTATATAGCCAAAGTATACATGTAGTCTGTTTGTTGTGTTTTTTTTTTTTTTTTCTTCTGTGCTTTTTTTCCATCTGTCTTGTGCAACTAATTGCAGCTTGCACACACTATCATGTGTTTTTCATTTTGACTAGATTACCTTTTGTAATTAGTTATAGCACCGGTGTGCCTACTGGTTGCTAGCATAAAAGCATAGAACAGGCTGCACTAAAGTTATCATGACTAAGGGTGCTATGTCACCAGAAACGCGTAGATAGTGTTTTTAATTATATTGTGCTGTTGTTTTATCCTCTATTTTTTGATATGAAGTGAATAAAGTACCAAGACTTTGCTTTTTCACCACCTCGTCGAGCTGGATTTTTTTCTATTGGCTGCTATATACTGCATGGCTGCTACATACTACGTGGCTGCTATATACTATGTGGCTGCTATATACTATGTGCCTGTGCTATATACTGCATGGCTGTGCTTTATACTGCGGCTGTGCTATATACTAAGTGGCTGCTATATACTACGTGGCTGTCCTATATACTACGTGGTTGTTCTATATACTACGTGGCTGTGCTATATACTATTTGGCTGCTATATACTTTGTGGCTGCTATATACTATGTGGCTGCTATATACTATGTGGCTGATAAATACTATGTGGGTGCTATATACAGTACTACATGGCTGTGCTATATACTATGTGGCTGTGCTATATACTACGTGGCTGTACTATATACTACATACTACGTGGCTGTGCTATATACTACGTGGCTGTGTTATATACTACGTGGCTGTACTATATCCTGAACCTCGAACCCCCGACATCCAGTGCCCTGAACTCCCAACCAATCAGCGACAGGCGCAGTTCAGCCGTGAATTGACGCGGGATTTAAACCAAGCCGGCAGCGGCCAATCAGCGATATCGGCGCGGTATTTAAACACCGCTTCGGTCATTGGTCGTGCCCGGCCCGCCACGACCAATCAGCGATATTGGCACGGGATTTAAACACCGCTTCAGTAATTGGTAGCTCACGGCCTGCCGCGACCTATCAGCGATATTGGCGCGGCATTTAAACACTGCTTCGGTTATTGGTCGTGCCCGGCCGCTTTGCTGATCGGCCAGCTGGGCGTGACCAATCAGCGATATTGGCGCGGAATTTAACCCCCACTCACAGCGCGACTTACATACATACATATTCTAGAATACCCGATGCGTTAGAATCGGGCCACCATCTAGTACATATATATATATATATATATATATATATATATATATACACTGCTCAAAAAACTAAAGGGAACACTTAAATGACAGAATATGACTCCAATTACATCAAACTTCTGTGAAATCAAACTGTCCACTTAGGAAGCAACACTGTTTGACAATGATGTTGTGCAAATGGCATAGTTTACAGATGGAAATTATTGCCAATTATCAAGACACCCTCAATAAAGGAGTGGTTCTGCAGGTGGGGACCACAGACCACATCTCAGTACCAATGCTTTCTTGCTGATGTTTTGGTCATTTTTAAATGTTGGTTGTGCTTTCACACTCGTGGTGGCATGAGACGGACTCCACAACCCACACAAGTGGCTCAGGTAGTACAGCTCCTCCAGGATGGCACAACAATGCAAGCTGTGGCAAGAAGGTTTGCTGTGTCTGTCAATGTAGTGTCCAGATGCTGGAGGCGCTACCAGGAGACAGGCCAGTACACCAGATGTGGAGGGGGCCATAGGAGGGCAACAACCCAGCAGCAGGACCGCTACCTCAGCCTTTGTGCAAGGAGAAACAGGAGGAGCACTGCCAGAGCCCTGCAAAATGACCTCCAGCAGGCCGCAAATGTGCATGTAAAGGCATAGATGATTGGCCTCGGGGAGACCAAAACATCCAACACCGCGGAGACACCATCACATGTTTCTCAACGCAGTGATCCAGAACACTGCCCCCATCCCTTATGGGAAATATGCAAATGCATGTGGGATAGCTGCGGAGACACCATCACGTGTTTCTCAACGCAAGCAGTGAATAGCCAGGCCTTTCCCCGGGAAGGAACAACCACGGGAAGGGCAGCATCCAATACAGGAAAACCACCTATGCCAAGCATGGTATCCATCCACAGACAGCTGTTTCGGGGTGTTTGCCCCTCATCAGTGTGGAGTAGGAATCTGACTATTAGGAGCAGTGCCTAGTAAAAGGCTGTAAAGGCACAGATGATTGGCCTCGGGGAGACCAAAACATCCAACACTGCGGAGACACCATCACGTGTTTCTCAACGCAGTGATCCAGAACACTGCTCCCATCCCTTATGGGAAATATGCAAATGCATGTGGGATAGCTGCGGAGACTCCATCACGTGTTTCTCAACGCAAGCAGTGAATAGCCAGGCCTTTCCCCGGGAAGGAACAACCACGGGAAGGGCAGCATCCAATACAGGAAAACCACCTATGCCAAGCATGGTATCCATCCACAGACAGCTGTTTCTGCATGTGTCTGCACAAACGGTTAGAAATCGACTCCATGAGGATGGTCTGAGTGCTCGACATCCACAGAACACCAGCATTGGCAAATTCGCCACTAGCGCCCTGTGCTCTTCACAGATGAAAGCAGGTTCACACTGAGAACATGTGACAGATGTGACGGAGTCTGGAGATGTCGTGGAGAGCAATCTGCTGCCTGCAACATCCTTGAGCATGACTGGTTTGGCAGTGGGTCAGTAATGGTGTGGGGTGGCATTTCTTTGGAGGGCCGCACAGCCCTCCATGTGCTCGCCAGAGGTAGCCTGACTGCCATTAGCTACCGAGATGAGATCCTCAGACCCCTTGTGAGACCATATGCTGGTATAGTTGGCCCTGGGTTCCTCCTAATGCAGGACAATGTCATACCTTATGTGGCTGGAGTGTGTCAGCAGTTCCTGCAAGATGAAGGCATTGAAGCTATGGACTGGCCAGCCCGTTCCCCAGATCTGAATCTGATTGAACACATCTGGCACATCATGTCTCGCACCATCCACCAATGTCACTTTGCACCACAGACTGTCCAGGAGTTGGTAGATGCTTTAGTCCAGGTCTGAGAGGAGATCCTTCAGGACAACATCCGCTACCTCAGGAACATTCCCAAGCATTATAGGCAGATCATACAGGCACGTGGAGGCTACACACACTGCTGAGCATCATTTTCTTGCCTTGAGGCATTTCCACTGACGTTGGATCAGCCTGTAACTTCATTTTCCACTTTGATTTTGAGCATCATTCCAACTCCAGACCTCCGTGGAATATTAGTTGTAATTTAGTCCATATTTTCAGGTGCTCTACCTAAAAGAGCATTACACATACTCAAGTGCAAGCAGCACATAATCATTTGATGTCCTACTTACACCATGTGTCCTTTATTACTTCCACTCTTGGCTTGACATATCCAGAGAAAAGTGGTGGGAATTAACCAGCATTGAGGAAAAAATGAAAAAAAAAAAAATTTCAAACAGTCAGAGACCAATAAAGTTCAACACAGCAAGGGTACAAAAAAGGCATAGGTCTACACCAAAAGTTAAGAAGTCATATGGAAGAGAAAACTGCATAGATAAAGGAACTTTTGAGGTTGGTTCGCTAAGCCTCAGATCCTGGTGGGCACAGGGATCCTGGGAATTGATGCTGAAGCAGGAGGGCATGTGTGTAGTGAGGACTTTTAACACTGATTAAAGCCCAATACAATGGAGATCATGAGCAGATAGTGGTGCACAGCAAAACAAACAGTAGTAGAAAGAGTCTTAGGGTACCGTCTCACAGTGGCACTTTGGTCGCTACGATGGCACGATCCGTGACGTTCCAGCGATATCCATACGATATCGCTGTGTCTGACACGCAGCAGCGATCAGGGACCCCGCTGAGAATTGTACGTCGTAGCAGATCGTTTGGAACTTTACTTCATCGCTGGATCTCCCGCTGTCATCGCTGGATCGGTGTGTGTGACACCGATCCAGCGATGTGTTCGCTTGTAACCAGGGTAAACATCGGGTTACTAAGCGCAGGGTCGCGCTTAGTAACCCGATGTTTACCCTGGTTACCATCGTAAATTTAAAAAAAAAAAAAAACACTACATACTCACATTCCGGTGTCACGTCCCTCGCCTTCAGCTTCCCGCACTGACTGTGAGTGCCGGCCGTAAAGCAGAGCGCAGCGGTGACGTCACCACTGCGCTCTGCTTTTACTTTACGGCCGGCACTTACACAGTCAGTGCAGGAAGCAGACGGGAAGGGACGTGACACTGGAATGTGAGTATGTAATGTTTTTTTTTTTTACATTACGATGATAACCATGGTAAACATCGGGTTACTAAGCGCGGCCCTGTGCTTAGTAACCCGATGTTTACCCTGGTTACCCGGGGACTTCGGCATCGTTGGTCGCTGGAGAGCTATCTGTGTGACAGCTCCCCAGTGACCACACAACGACTTACCAACGATCACGGCCAGGTCGTATTGCTGGTCGTGATCATTGGTAAATCGTTTAGTGTAACGGTACCCTTAATACCCAGACTCGGGTGTGTGTCTTTGTGGATCTTTGTGGATGTAAGCCTTGGCAGATGATTTCATAGAAGCACGCAGGGCCACTAGTAGTACCCAATGTGGAGTACAGCAGAGGGCAGTGCCTATAGGGGAAGGTGATCAAGTCCAGCAGAGCCAGGGCAGAAAAATAACAGAACTTAGCTGAATATGTCAAAAGCTTCTACAGCAGAAGTAACACTATCTCAGCATCCCACAAGCTGTCTCTGGACAGTGGACATTAACCCCTTCATGACCTTGGGATTTTCCGTTTTTCCGTGTTCGTTTTTCACTCCCCTCCTTCCCAGAGCCATAACTTTTTTATTTTTCCGTCAATATGGCCATGTGAGTGCTTATTTTTTGTGAAACAAGTTGTACTTTTGAACATCATCATTGGTTTTAGCATGTCGTGTACTAGAAAACAGGAAAAAAATTCCAAGTGCGGTGAAATTGCAAAAAAAGTGCAGTCCCACACTTGTTTTTTGTTTGGCTTTTTTACAAGGTTCACTAAATGCTAAAACTGACCTGCCATTATGATTTTCCAGGTCATTACAAGTTCATAGACACCTAACTTGACTAGCTTATTTTTTACCTAAGTGGTGAAAAAAAATTCCAAACTTTGCTAAAAAAAAATAAAACAAAATTGCAGCATTTTCCGATACCCGTAGCGTCTCCATTTTTCATGATCTGGGGTTGGGTGTGGGCTTATTTTTTGCGTGCCGAGCTGGTATTTTTAATGATACTATTTTGGTGCAGATACGTTCTTTTGATCGCCCATTAATGCATTTTAGTGCAATGTCGCGGTGACAAAAAAAAACGTAATTCTGGCGTTTCTAATTTTTTTCTCGCTACGCTGTTTAGCGATCAGGTTAATGCTTTTTTTTATTGATAGATCGGGCGATTCTGAATGCGGTAATACCAAATATGTGTAGGTTTGATTATTTTTTATAGATATATTTTGAATGGGGCGAAAGGGGGGTGATTTAAACTTTTATATTTTTTTTATTTTTTTTCACATTTTTTTTTCACTTTTTTTTTTACTTTTGCCATGATTCAATAGCCTCTATAGGAGGCTAGAAGCTGGCACAACGCGATCAGCTCTGCTACATAGCAGCGATCTGCTGTTATGCAGAAAATCAGGTGTGCTGTGAGCGCCGACCACAGGGTGGCGCTCACAGCAAACCGGCATCAGTAACCATAGAGGTCTCAAGGACCTCTATGGTTACAATGCAGAAGCATCGCTGACCCCCGATCATGTGACGGGGGTCAGCGATGCGCTCATTTCCGGCCGCCCAGCCGGAAGCGCCGGTTAAATGCCGCTGTCAGAGTTTGACAGCGGCATTTGCCTAGTTAATAGCGGTGGGTGAATCGTGATTTCACCCGTCGCTATTGCGGGCACATGTCAGCTGTTCAAAACAGCTGACATGTCCCTGCTTTGATGCAGGCTCACCGCCGGAGCTCGCATCAAAGCAGGGGAGCTGACCTCGGACGTACTATCCCGTCTGAGGTCAGAAAGGGGTTTTAATATCAGATTTTCAGCAATGGCTGCATCTCACTTCCCAATGATCTTTTAGATAGAGGGAAAAATATGACACTCACAATTCAGATTCAGATTTTTCTTTATCTCCAAGTAATCTTTGTATGCTGATTATAATAATTAGATCTTCTTATGTTGCAAAGTGGCTTTTAAACTCCTGAGCATCAAGGACCTGAAGGTGAATACTACTTAGGCACCCCTTGCTCCAAATTATTCCATAGTATTTAAAGAAAAAAATGTTATGTTTTTCACACATATGAAACCAATGTGTGGGTGCACAATCACACTATGGACATTAATAGAGAAAACCTAGCAGAAAAACACTTAGGGTATGTCTCCACGTTCAGGATTGCATCAGTCTTTGGTCAGGATTTTATGCAAGTAAAATCCTGACCAAAACTGCACCTGAGGTCACTGGCAGGTCACCTGTGGTGTACCTGCGTGTTTTGCTCATAGTAGCAACATGCAGCGTTTTGAAAAAATGCACAACGCATGCGTTTTTAAACGCATAGTGGAGTCTGGATTTCATAAAATCCCCTCCACTATGCTGTAACATCTGGACGCTGCGTTTTTGACGCAGCAGAAAAACGCAGCGTCAAAAACGCAGCGTTTCCTGAACGTGGAAACATACCCTTACACTATCAAGTAATTAAATAATAGTAACTAGGGATGGGCAAATCTGAATGGTAAAGTTCAGGGGTTCATACCGAACCTTTTTACCGCTGTTCACAGCTGCTGGCTCTCACGCTGTCACCTGTTTGACAGCATGAGAACCACTGTGCTCTGACCGGCGGTAATGAACTTACCGCCGATCAGAGCCTGTATTTCTCGCGCTGTCACACGTATGACAGAGTGGGAAACTCCGAATGATGGGGTCACAAATTCATTTGAATGGGCTTTTAGTTCCAGTTTGGGTACTGTTCTGGTAACTGAATCAACCTATTTTTTAATGTTCAGCCGAACACAACAGACACGAACATCCATGGGTCAACCCATAAGTAATTCTAACACATGTAAAAAAAAAAAAAAAGTACTTAATTGACACCATTTTGATCAAAAGAGTCTAAAAGCCATTCCACCCTGTCAAGGTGTTTCCAATTTTGCACCTGACCATGGAAAGCTAATATATAATAGTAATTCATCGAAAAACGTGATGCCACTTAGTGTGAATGTGCACCTATTGTAGTTATACTAACAGGTATGCTGGCCCATGATTTTGATTTTCCCTTTGTTTCTTGTGCTTGTTACATGTCAGGGTGGGTTGACTCTCTTTTGGGCTGTGCACCTTCCTATTCAGCTTTTTAACGGGCAGGTGCACCCATTTATTTTGAGGAAAGCTGGCACAAAGAGAAGTGAGATATTAGAATTAGCGACCATCCTGATTGGGTACACCTTATCGTGTTGGGATGGTTTTTATACTCTTTTAATCACAATAGTTTCAACCATGAGCCCTATTTCTTTTACATGGCTTTCTACTTTTTTTTTAGGTACTGCAAGGTATCAATTGATTGTTTGTATTGCTAGTTTTTCATACAGAAATCACATATTTCCCCTTGTATGAACCAGGATGAGTGGTACTAAATGCCCAGCCTTAATAAAACAATACATTTAAAAAACCATTATTTTCTAATACTTTATAATGAGTTCTTTTTGCTATATGCGTCTATATGCTCCCCCTAGGGATGGAGATGTGAGTTGCAGTCTCTTGAGTTATGTTTCTCTATTGTGGTCTACTCCATAAAGCTGAGAGAGTTGAACAAAACAGCAAAAGTACCCTTATTCCTTGTGCTCCAATTACCACTATAAGAAAAAAATTATTTCAAGATTTAAAAAAAAAAAAAATAATATAAAAATAAAAATCTATGTGTATGCTAAAATCCTGGTTTATTCTAGTTTCCAATGATACATTTCCTTATAATGGAAGTTAAATACGACTCACATCAAAACATGACTTAATACTGTACAATGTGTTGTACCACCACCAGGTGGCAAACATGGAGTTGGTCTATTGTGCGTGAGTCCTAACTTTTTGCTATGTCCTCTTCATCTTCCACGCATGATCTTCATGTATCTATTTATTGAATATAGTTCACATGGAGACACAGTGTAACATAACATAAAGCAATTATTTATTTAGTACAATCATCATATATTCATCACATCCACGTACACTTCATACAGTACAATAGCAGTATAACACAAGTGAACACAATGTTCCAAGGATGTTCCGGCCATTGATGTAGGATATATTTTACTCTCTGTTTAATGAAACATTACTTGTTTTCCTAGTATCTGATGCCCATAATGGAGAAATAATCTTTTTAATAGCGCTGAGGCCTTTTAATACTCAATAACCAATGTAAATGTTTAGTTTTATGATAGAGTTAGACAAGTGGTAAATAGCAGGGAGCTTGGCCGAAAGAAGAAGGAGGCGACCAGCAAGTAGAGTAGCAGGGAGGAAAGGAGTGGACTGGAAGACATTAGCTCTTATGAACAGATTTATCCTTCCTTACCTTTCTTCTTAGTCTAATTTTTCCAATTTGCAACTTATCGATTTGCCATGAATGTCAAGTAAAGCAAAGTCTACATTTGTGGTGAAAACACATTGTAACGCTCTGAGGTCTCCTAGTTCTCGACAGAGAATTTGTTTATTTCTTTAAATCAAACACAACTTTATCCAAGTGGCTTTAGATAAATGGTTGGGTAGCTTTTCTTCATTGCTGTCCTGAAAGTGTCTGTAATATTTATTCAGTGTTTTAAAGGGAACCTGTCATGTAAAAAATCTCTGTTAACCTGTAGATATGTTGTAAATCTGCAGGTTAAAAGCATTCTGAAGCTGTACGGCAGCCGCACTGAGAGTCCCCATGCCAGGAGAAATTAACTTTATTCCTACTGTCAGCCTTTAGCTTTCAGTCCTAGGGCTGAGCCGGCTATCAGTCAATGCCAGGGGTGTGTTTGCAGCAGCACCCTACCAGTCTGCCCACACTTATGACTGAATAAAGTTCAGTTCTTCCCAGCAGAGGGACTCTCAGTGTGAGCGCTGGGCAGCTTCAGAATCCTATTAACCTGCAGATTAAAAGCATATCTACATGTTAATAACTTTTTTACATGATAGGTTCTTTTTAAAACTTTATCTCCTTATATATTTTGCTATGTTGGAACCTGTGACACCCTTCCACTATCTATATTGACAACAAAATTTCTGCTGCATCCCTACGTCTGCTTTTCTACAGGCTACAATAGTCCTTCCTGATTGACTGCATCATACCATATGATGTAATGTGATAGTTGCAAGGCATTAGGAGGAAGCTTATGTGGCTGCACCTGAGATCATGTGAGTCTTCTCCGACTAATGAAATCTTCTATGTAAAACGGGCATAGGTAGTTTTGGTATTTTTGCACAAATTGAATCACCAATTTGTCAAATTCATCAGGTTCACTCAGTTTTCTAAAATTCACCCCACCTTGATTTGCATTGAACCAATTCGATCATCTTTACTGAAAAGGTTGACAAAATAATTGATTTTGAGAAAAGCTGTCGGGAGAACTTTTTACTGGCCACAAATTTGTTTTGAGGTGATGATAAGCAATTTGCATTAAATTTGTTTTTTGAGATCCTAACGCTATTTCAGGAGTATTCCCTTTTGAGTAAGTGGTGGCATATGGTTATAATATGGCATCATTAAAAGGGTTACACTCATGTCTGACTTTCAGGTCTGAGATGGTATGAAGTGTTTTCAGGTCTCTGTCATCGCTGGTGGGGTTACAAAAACAGCCAAACGCTGCTAGGCTAAGCTATTTACATGACATTCACAAAAATCAAAGGGCGTAATGAACACATTGTAGAACTGAAGTTACACCAATAACAAAGATTGCTTTGCCGAGCTGTTTCCATATTCATCTCTGCGATTGTTAAGTGAATTACCAATAGACCCTCACTGATCCTGAAAACGAAGAGGTGACAGCCCTAGGTCTACTTCTGCTCATAGAAGGACATACATTCTGAAAACATCAAGGAAAATAGAAAAAATTGGAGTCCGGCTCAACAGGACTAGATTGTCCTTTTTTTATTTTTGAAAAGAAAATATGGTGCATACAAAAGAAAAATTTACATGGTCGACATGACCCAGTCGACGAGTTTCAACTGCACTAGGCAGTCTTACTCATGCCTAGTGCAGTCGAAACGTGTCAACTGGGTCATGTCGACCATGTAACTTTTTATTTTCTATGCACCATATTTTCTTTTGAAAATTAAAAAGAAAAGGAAAATCCAGTCCAGTTGAGCCGGACTCCAATTTTTTCTATTTTCCTTGATGTGAGGCCAGAGCGAGGCCAGTTTCTGAGCCCCAGGTGGATGAGCATAGAGCAACTGGGTGAGCTGGAATAAAGTTCTATAATTCTAAAAACATCAAAGAAAAAGAAACAGCCTTACCAACACCAGGTCGGATTACAAATGCATTAGCAGGATGCATGATAAAGGGGGGGAAGCACAGGCGCACAAGCAGCTGCTCAAAAACCTATCAATTCATGGACGGGGTGATTGCCTAGTATTATAAATGAACACAGATGAGGCTTGCATAAGGCACCAGTTATACAGGTATGGGCGATGCACAGTGTCTGGCTTACAGCCCATACCGTTAGATCTAATAGGCTGCCCAGCAATATATCAGGTGACCCCACAAGGACAGACAACGCAATTCACCCAAGCAACACTAAAGGGACTTGCTGTATGCTCCTCTCCGCAGCCACCCACACAGACGGACATACACTTGACCTGGTCTTCACCCATCTCTGCTCTCTATCTAACTTCAACACCTCCCCTCTCCCTCTATCTGACCACCATCTGCTCACCTTCTCATCCCTGTTCTCCTCACCGGTCACCCATGTCCAGCAACATGCGCGCCCCCGCAGAAACCTTGCACACCTAGACACCCACACACTCTCTGACTCCATCCTACCACTGGCATCCATATCCTCACTCCATGACACAGATAGTGCCGCTGCTTTCTACAATGCCACTCTCGCATCAGCTATTGACACGGTTGCCCCTCTCATCCACTGCCCCCTCCAACCTCCCTCATCTCTGCTGAGGACTTTGCCACACACTTTAAAAATAAGATCAATCAGACAAGGGAAGTCTTCATTGTTCAACCACCACAACCCCTTTGTATACCAGACCAGTGCCCAAACCCCATAACCTCCCTATCCAACATCACTGAAGGGGGGCTTAATTGTCTCCTCTCCAAATCGCACCTCACCACCTGTTCGCTCGACCCCATCCCATCCCACCTCCTCCCCAACCTCAACACCACACTTATCCCATCCCTAACCCACCTTTTCAACCTATCACTAACTTCTGGCACCTTCCCTTCTGCTTTCAAACATGCCACAATCACACCTATCCTTAAAAAGCCAACCCTCGATCCCACTGCTATGTCCAGCTATCGCCCAATATCGCTGCTCCCATTCGCTTCCAAACTCCTGGAGCAGCACGTCCACTCTGAACTTTCCTCCCACCTCTCATCTAGCTTGCTCTTTGACAATCTACAATCTGGTTTCTGCCCCCACCACTCAACTGAGACAGCCCGGACCAAAATCACTAACGACTTACTTACCGCCAAAGCTAACAGACAATACTCTGTACTGCTCCTTCTAGACCTGTCCTCTGCTTTCAACACAGGTGACCACTGCCTCCTACTACAGATCCTCTCCTCCATTGGCATCAAAGACCTCGCCCTATCCTGGATGTCCTCGTACCTTTCCAACCGCACATTCAGTGTCTCCCACTCCCACACTATCTCCTCATCCCACTCTCTCTCTGTTGGAGTCCCCCAAGGCTCTGTTCTAGGACCCCTACTCTTCTCAATCTATACACTTGGCCTGGGACAACTAATAAAGTCCCATGGATTCCACTACCACCTCTATGCTTATGACACTCAGATCAACCTCTCTAGCCCAGATGTCACCACTCTGCTGTCCAGAATCCCAGAGTGTCTATCAGCCATATCCTCCTTCTTCTCCTCTCGCTTCTTCAAACTCAATGTGGACAAATCTGAACTCATCATCTTTCCTCCATCCCATAGATCTTCCTTACCTGACCTATCTATCACAATCAATGACATCATACTTTCCCCCGTACCGGAAGTCTGCTGCCTCGGAGTAACCTTTGACTCTGCCCTGTCCTTTAAACCGCACATCCAAGCTCTGTCCACCTCCTGTCGCCTCCAGCTCAAAAATATCTCCAGAATCCGTCCTTTCCTCAACAGTTAATCTACTAAAATGCTTGTGCATGCCCTCATCATCTCCTGCCTTGACTACTGTAACATCATTTTCTGTGGCCTCCCTGCTAACACCCTTGCACCTCTCCAGTCCATCCTTAACTCTGCTGCCTGACTAATTCATCTCTCCCCTTGCTACTCCTCGGCTTCCCCTCTCTGCAAATCTCTTCACTGACTCCCATTCCCTCAGCGTATCCAGTTCAAATGACTAATACTGACCTACAAAGCCATCCATAACCTGTCTCCTCCATATATCTCTGAATCAATCTCCCGATATCTTCCCTCACGCAATCTCTGGTCCTCCCAAGACCTCCTTCTCTCCTCCACACTTATTCGCTCCTCATCCAATCGCTTCCAAGACTTCTCCCGAATATCCCCCATCCTCTGGAATACACTGCCCTAACACGTCCGACTATCAACCCCATTCGGATCCTTCAGACAGAACCTGAAAACCCATCTCTTCAGGAAAGCCTACAGCCTGCACTGACCCCGCTGCCTCCTCACCACTACCAAAGCTACCGCCTCACCAACACCGGAGCTCCTGCAACCCTCAACCTATTGTCTCCTTCCCCATAATCCTGTAGAATGTAAGCCCGCAAGGGCAGGGTACTCTCCCCTCTGTATCAGTCTGTCATTGTTAGTTTGATTACTGTAAGTGATATCTGTAACTTGTATGTAACCCATTCTCATGTACAGCACCATGGAATCAATGGTGCTATATAAATAAATAATAATAATAATAATAATAATAATAATAAATCCTGCAAAAATAGGAAAATGTGCAATAAAAAGATGAAAAATTCTGCATAAAATACATGAGGTATTTATTTTGACAAAAAGCACGCAAACTCACTGCACATTTAAGCGGTCCTCACACTTGCGAGTACCTGCCCTAAATTCAAAAACACCTCACACAGGACATAAATTCAAGAGAAAGCACAGAAAAAAAGTGTTACCAACTGCAGGTCAGATTACCAATGCACTAGAAGGATGCAGGAGACCCTCGTGATAAAGGCAGAGACAGCATCGGTGCAAAATATTGATAAAGCAAACACTCACTAACTTAGTGATTCATGAAGGGGATGATTGCCTAGTATTAAAAATGCACACAGATGAGGCTTGCAGAGGGTGTTAGTCACACAGATACCTGTGATGCACGTGGAGGTCCACTGCATTCTGTGAGTGCATTGGTAATCTGACCTTCAGTTGGTAAGGCTGTTTAATTTGCCTTGATGTTCCCTGCACCTAATTCCCAGGTTTGTTTCCCTGTAACAGTGCACCAGGCTGAGCAGGGAACTTCATTCAACAAAAATCACTGAAGAAAGCAGAGATGCTCGCCTGCCCAGGCCTCAAAGCAAATGCACTATCAGGGTGCAGCGGACCCAACTAATTATGGCAGAAACACAGGTGCAATACCAGTGCACACAAAATTCCAATCTGCATATAGCATTATTCACAGACGAGTGATGCAGAGCATCTTGCTTAAAGGAAGCATGTCCCCTCAAATTGGCAGGATATGTAAATGCCTTTTTTCTGGTCCGATGGGCAGCGTTTCATCTTCATTTCTCCACCCCATGTGTCCCTGTTGTCCACAATATGTTTGAGAATTAGAGTACTTGTCCTCCATAGTTCGCGCGTGCGCAATGCAATCTTTGCTCGTGCATGCGCAGTCTGCTTTGCCCAGCTGCGGGCAAAGCTGAAAAGCATTACTGTGTATGCGCCCACGCACTATGTTCTGGAAGTATTTCGCTTTTGCCCGCAGTTGGGCAAAGCATACTGCGCGTGCGCCAGCGAAGATTGCATTGCGCATGCGCGAACTATGGAGGACAAGTACTCTAATTCTCGAACATACTGTGGGCAACAGGGTCTGATGGGGTGGAGAAATGAAGACGAAACGCCGCCCTTCGGACCGGAAAAAAGGCATTTACATATCCTGCCAATTTGAGATGACAGGTTCCCTTTAAAACCTATTACCAATGCCCATACTTTTAGATCAGGCGGGCTGTCCAGTGCCTAACAAACAGGCTATCCCCACATGTACTCAGGCTGGCTAGCAGCCACAAATCATGCATCTTCGGTGACTCAAACCTAATCTCCGAGCATGCCATAAATACTCAGAGATAACCCGAGCATGCTCGGAAAACCCGAGTAACGAGCACACTCGCCCATCACTAATGCTTAATTAACACCTTATTCGATCATGGTCACTCATCACTATTTTCAAGCCCAAAAATATTTTCACTAAGCTTCGTCCACATTCTTTCCATACAGTAAATAACACAAGTCAATTATTTTATTTCCAGTTTCTTCCCATCATTCCTGCTATTATCATTGCCCATCCATTTGCTTTCCTCCCTCTCTTCTTACTTTGGGCTTTTTTACTGTATCAAGACTGAAGCTACAGTGAACATTTTGTCTATGTCACATCTCCAGCTGGATCTGTTCCAGTGACGTCTGCTTCAATTGCTAGGTACTGCCTTATTGACTCTGCTGGCAGTGCTGGTACAGGAGGAGATGTCGCTGTCTTGCCAAGTTTTAGTATTGCTGGGACCAGAGATGCTGCTCTGCTAGGCTAATGGGTTTGTTTGCTCTCCAATATCCCAGCATGTGTAACCGGCTACCTGCTGTAATCCCCTTTGTATACTAATAATAGTTGCAAGATATTTTGCTTAGCGTATATACTTGAGTATAAGCCGAGAACTTCAGCCCATTTTTTTAGACTGAAAATGCCCCTGTTGGCTTATACTTGAGTCATTGTTCCAGGGGGTTGGCAGGAATCGGCGGCTGTCACATCATACTCACCCCCTCCTGGTGCGGTCTCTGCACTTCCCTGCTTCTCAGATGGTCTCTGGCGCAGGCAGCTCTTCCTATGTTCAGCGGTCACGGGGTACCGCTCATTCAAGTAATGAATATGCACGCAACTCCATTCCCATATGCGTGTAGCGCATATTCATTATTTTAATGAGTGGTAACATGTGACCGCTCAGCACTGGAAGGAGCTGCTGCCCTGGGACAACGGAGTAGCAGGGAATTGCAGAGACTGCACCAGGATTGTGAGTATGATGGGGAGGGTGAGCCATGCAGTATTCACCTGTACCTGTTCCACTGCCGAGCTGTCTTTCGCATCCTCTGGCTGCGATGTTCAGGTCAGAGGGCTCGATGATGTGGTTAGTGCGTGAACTCTACCTGAACAGTCACTGCAGAGAGACAGAAGACACAGCAGCAGACGGCAGTGGAATGGGGACAGGTGAAAATTGCAAGTGCCAGGGGCCTGAGCCAGCAGCGACACCAGCACCTGGCCTCCATAGCACGTCGGTGTCCCTGCCTACTCAGGACACCAGCACCTGGCCCCCAGCAATGAGAGGTGAATATGTCATTTTTGCTTTTTTAATCGCAGCAGCAACAGCATACGTGGCATATTATTCTATGGAGCATCTTATGGGGCCACCAACCTTTATGGAGCATTCTATGGGGCATATTATTCTGTGGAGCATCTTATGGGGCCACCATTAACCTTTTGTGCAGCATTATATGGGGCATATTTTAATATGAAGCATCTTATGGGGCCATTATTAACTTTTGTGCAGCGTTATATGGGGCATATTTTTTGTATGGAGCACCTTATGGGGCCATCATGAACTGTATGGAGCATTATATGGGGCTCCTGATTCAATATGGATATTCAAAAGCATTTAACCTACTGATGTCTCAATTAATTTTACTTTTATTGGTATCTATTTTTATTTTTGAAATTTACCAGTACCTGCTGCATTTCCCAACCTAGGCTTATACTCAAGTCAATAAGTTTTCACAGTTTTTTATGGCAAAATTAGGGGCCTCGGCTTATACTCGGGTCGGCTTATACTCGAGTATATATGGTAGATTACTCCAAGGATTTAGGTTGCCTCCTTTTTTTGGATGTACTACTAAGGTTGTACCGTAACTAATTATGTCTGCCTCAGTGATTTCCCCTGATTCTGAACTTAGCCTGTCTCAATACGTATTTGAATCCGACTATTTCCCTGACTATGGTTTTTTCTCCAGAGTGTGCCCCTGGTCCTGTCCCTCCATGTATTTACACAACCAGTTAGACTACTCTTTCTAAAGGCTAGCTCCTTTGGTCAGCAGCTACTCCGTAGATGAAACCCAGGGTGCCCTATGGAAAGTCCAGATCCTTAAATAGAGGTTAAAGAATGGGGTGAAGAGTTCATCTGGTATCTGCTAGATGGAGTGCCTGGTCAGTTCAAGGTAGCATTGAGCTGACAGATTCAGACAGATTTTACATTTCTTCTATTATTAGATAACAGTAGCAAAAAACTCAAGGTTAGGTGACAAGTCCAAGCACAGTTACGCTGTAGCAGACGGACCCCGGATGATGCCATGAAAGACTTCAGCATACAGCAAACCTGTAAGTACTTCAGTATAATAATTAAGGTCACATAAACCTCTTTCTTGTAATTTAATAATACAAGAAACGTCCACAATTATAAAGACAAAACAGGCATATTGTTGTATCAGAATATGCTCGAGAGATTTCTATTTCACCTGTATTTTCTGACTATATCAATATATATGTTAACATGAAATATTAGGTTTTTGTGTCCCAGTTCTATATTTGAACTCAGAATAAATATATCTTTAGATTTCCCCTAGAGAGGGATTCTCAGTCCCCTTCCTTATTATCAAGGGTCTAAGCAACATTCCTAAGAGAATCATGTAAAACACCATATTTCCATAAAATATATATATTCTAACTGTTCAAAATTCAGGTCATATGGAACTGTGTGACATTATATATAAATAGTGCACAGGATAAGTTACAGCATTCTGATCAGTAGGGGTCTGAACAATGGGACCACCACAGATTTTCGAGCAGGGCTACAAATGCATACTATGGCTCCATTCACTGTCTATGGAAATCATTTAAACACAACCAGTCATGGAAGTTAATATTACTCAAAGATCTGTTGATTAAAATGTACTTTGTTCTTGGGACAACCTCTCTAATTCTTTATTTTTTCATCAACATAACTTGTGAAGGCTTGTTTTTTGTGGGACAACTGATGTAGTTTTGAATGGCACCATTCATTTTACGATATAATGTAATAGAACACAGGGAAAAAGTTCCAAGTGAGATAAAATCAAGAAAAAAAATGCAATTGTGCTATTGATTTTTTAGGATTTTGTTTTTACGATGTTCACGTCTGGTAAAAATCACCTGTAAACTTGCACTGATTTTTTTTTCTATTAAAGTGATACAAAGAAGAAAAAATGTAAAAAAAAAAAATTGTAATGTGCCACCATAAGCCTAAAGCCATAAGATTTTTATTTTATTTGGCAGCCACATCTGTTAGTGATAGATGCCTGCTATATTCTCCAGCCGGTATCTTCCTCATCTGCAGGGAGCTCAGCTTCTGAGCCCCCTCCACAGGTGAAGACCCATTTCCAGGACATGAATATATTATTCTTTTGTAAGAATGTGTTAAATGGAACCTGTCACCAAAGTATTGTTACCCCAAATGAGAGCAGCATGATGTAGAGGCAGAGATTCTGATTCCAGGGGTGTTTCCCTTACTTTACAGTGCTGCAGTTTTGACCTCTTTTCTCTGCTGCAGTTCTAGCAGTTCTCCGACTGCTGAGCCCCATATAACTCCGCCCACACCACTGATTGGCAGATTTTGGTGTACTGTGTATGAGCAGAAAGCTGACAGTCAGTGTTGGGGGCTTGGTTATACACAGCTCATGAATATAGAGGGCTACATGGCAGCAGATATACTAGTCCTCTAGTGACAATCTTCTTGACACGATGTGCATTGACCCAACGGGGATTCGGTCAGCCAACAGCGCAGCACACTAACAACGGGATCAAAATGGGGAGTGGAATGCCCTAGTGATTGGAAAATGGGGGATGGTCACCATCTGAGCTCAAACCTGAGCTTGTCCCTGCACTCCCCTAACACCCTAAGTGGGTGCTTCCTCCACCGCCATCAGGAACCTTGTCCCTCACTGTCACCTAATACTGCCCCGGCTAGTTCACTGGCCGGCAAGGGGCGCTAGCCTCACAACTGCAGATACTACCACAGAGGGGATAGTGACAAATATGAAAGGGACGGGGTAACACAACTTAGCCTCAGCTTCCTCTGTTGCAGCACACCACATAGCAGAATAAAGGCACCAAGATTATGAGCTAACGAAACCAGCTGATACACCACAGCAACAAGCTAGCTCCTTCCTCCAGGCTTGGCCACTGTAGATTGCTCTATCACCAGCAGTCATATGACGCATCAGGTGACCATTTAAAGGATGGTGGGAGTGATCACCACCCACATCAGCTGACCTAGCCACACTGCAGTTACAGCTCATTGCCAGCAGGGGGGGGAAATGATATTAACCCTGCTGGTCCTGAAATGAAAAAGCTATATTTAAAACAGAGTGAAACCAGAGCTGTCACGAATCCAAACATGGATCGTGACACTTCTGCTGGTAAAATGATGATTTAATAAAAACTTCAGCGAGCAGCCCAGTAAGTGACACATTGGTGGAATCAGGGTATCTGCCCCCTACATTATGCTGCTCTCAGATTAGGTTGTAAATACCTGGTGACATTCCCTTTAAAGTGTTTTTCAAGAATTACAATAGTACATGGGCAGCACAGTGGCGCAGTGGTTAGCACTGCAGCCTTGCAGCGCTGGAGTCCTGGGTTCAAATCCCACCAAGGACAACATCTGCAAAGAGTTTGTATGTTCTCTCCGTCTTTGCGTGGGTTTCCTCCGGGTACTCCGGTTTCCTCCCACTTTCCAAAGACATACTGATAGGGAATTTAGATTGTGATCCCCATCGGGGACAGCGATGGTAATGTGTGCAAACTGTAAAGCGCTGCGGAATATGTTAGTGCTATATAAAAATAAAGATTATTATTTTTATAGTTATATTTTATGGTTATCTATCTCTACTCATCTCAAGTTATATTTTTAGCAAAAAAAAAAAGTTAGGGAAGGACAAGTCCTTCTTTGTGCATTTTTGATTAACAAATTATATATAGAAAATCAATTGGATAGTTAGAGTTCTCACTGTGATTGAATCACAAGATGAAAGAGCATAAAAGGAACCCATCAGCTGATTCATGTTGCCTGAACCCCACACAGCATGAATTAGACATTGGTTAAGTTATTGCAGCCAGGCATGTTTTACTCTGAAATAACGCAGTGTTTCAGGGAAAACATACTGTGAAAAGCCAACCAGGAATCAAGGGTACACGGCCGAGATCGGCAGACCATGCTACCACTATGGAGCCCATGAGCTGGGGGGTCTAGTGCCCAGAATCACTGCTCCCCACTTACCTTCACTGGGAATTTTGATTCAATGATATCTACATCAAGAAACAGTTGGATGTAATAATGGAAAACTCAATCTCAAAGCAGACACGACAAAGTCACAGAGGGGTTTTTTTGTCAGGTCATTATGTGGGGACTATAAGGTTCCATCATACTGTATGTGGAGCTGAGAAAGTTCATAATTCAGCATGGGAGCTGTGAGGCATGATCATACTGTGTGGTGAGCTATGAGAGGTCATTAAACTGTGTGGGAGCTGTGAGAGGTCATTAAACTGTGTGGGGACTGTGAGAGGTCATTAAACTGTGTGGGAGCTGTGAGAGGTCATTAAACTGTGTGGGAGCTGTGAGAGGTCATTAAACTGTGTGGGGACTGTGAGAGGTCATTAAACTGTGTGGGAGCTGTGAGAGGTCAATAAACTGTGTGGGGGCTGTGAGAGGTCATTAAACTGTGTGGGAGCTGTGAGAGGTCATTAAACTGTGTGGGAGCTGTGAGAGGTCATTAAACTGTGTGGGAGCTATGAGAGGTCATTAAACTGTGTGGGGACTGTGAGAGGTTATTAAACTGTGTGGGGACTGTGAGAGGTCCTTAAACTGTGTGGGAGCTGTGAGAGGTCATTAAACTGTGCGGGGGCTATGAGAGGCCATCATATTGCTTTATGGGATATGGGAGACATGATATTATGCTTTTGACTGTGTGGTCCATCATACTGTATGGAGGCCTGAGTGAGCAAACTATCATGCTTTGTGCAGGACCATGGGGTCCATCATCTTGTGTGTCAGGGACTTTGAGAGCCATCATATTGTGTGTTTGGGGCTGAGAGAGCCATAATACTATGAGAGGTACTGTGGAGGCCATCATAATGTATGGGTGACTATAGGGGGAGGGCATCATAATTTATGAGGGTCTGTAATTAGCAATACTGTTTTGGGATCTATGAGGGGGACTGGTCAGGTCATTGTACTGTGCAAGGTACTGTGTGGTCTATCAGACTGTGTGAGGCGCAGCGAGGCCATCATACTGTATATGGGGCCACATTCTGTGTGTGGGGGTTGTGGGAACTTCAAACTATATGTGGGGGCACTGTGGGAATCATGAGACTTTATGGGGCATAATAGGTGCATCATACTGTGGGGGGCTTCATTCTGTGTTGGGGAACTGTTGGTATTTCATACTGGGGTCATCATACTGTGCATATGGGAAAATTCACTATGGAGCATTAAACAGTGGATGACATTCTGGTGGGCATTAAACTGTATGGTTGCTATGAAAGCTGTAGAGCAGTGGGTGAGAACACTAAGGGCTTCATCAGGGGCTCTATTTTAGTGTACAAGTGACAATACATGTCCCTTTTTCTGTGTTTAAAATTTGTGAGTTATGCCCTTCGGTAAATGCACCTATGCGCTGTCACCCAGTCTACACAAAGAATCTGACGAAAATATACAAACTCTTGCTATGGGGATCCATGATTTCTTTGTATACCCCTGCTTGAGACTACATGCCTCAGATGACAAATCCAAGATGCCCCATTGTCTATGTCCCTGTATAAGGAAAGATCAGTCAATCTAGATGATTGGGTTGAAAGAAGCCTCTAGGAACTGGCCTCTAGGACTGGTCATTTAAGATACGTCAATTATTTCTCAGAAATGAAGCAATAGCACAGCCAGACTCTGATTTATACTGTCTGTGGTTTGGGCAGCATAAATCTGCTGTCAACTTCATTTAAAAAAATGTTCTATGGATTCAATGACAATAGTTAAGCGAGAAAACAACCAATCAGATGTCTTAATTTTCTAATGTTTTGTTTAAAATACGAATGTGGAAACAAATTGGTTTCTAATCATAACACTTAATCCTAAACCATCTGCACACTCGAACACTTAGTAATTAGGGTGACAGCATTGAATTGCCTTTTACATGTCTGGATTCTGTAGAAACATATTGATACATTTCCGAAATGACATTACTTCATCGCTTTTAAGTTTTTGTTCTCCTAATCAATCCGTCCGTAAACATTTTGCCGTGGATTTAAGCCATTTCTTCTTTTTGAAGCTTTGTTAATAATTAAAAATAAGAAATTTGCATAATACATAGTAATTACTAAAAGTTGGCAGATAATGGTATAAAACGTCTCCAGCTTAATTGTTTACAAAAACTTTTCTTTATAAGTTTAAGCCGTTGTTTTATTTATTTCGTGAGCAGGAGGAAGTGAAGATATGTCTGTTCATGCCAAATGATTTCCTATCGACGGTAATTAAGAGTTATTTATATAGAGGAGCAGCGGAAGAACAGGACAGAATAAACTGTTTCAATTAAAGCCATCTGTAAAAAAGGAGTGGACATTTCTGAAAGGCTGTGTCGTACATTCGGGCTGCACAATGTTTTTTTGGCATGATCACAGTAAAAAAAAGTTTTTGCCATTATTTGACTGTACACCAGTGCCAAAAAAAACGCACCTGGGCTGCAAGTTGTGAACACAGCCTAAGGTAACAACCTTCTCAGGTCTTCAACAAGATAGGCCACATATCAGGTCAAGAGATGTATCACTACCTAAAGAGGATTAGTCTGCTATCCTAACATGTTTGTTTTAGTAAATACTAGCATTCTCACATTAAATCTCAGTTTTGGAAACTTTGTTTTTAAACTTAGAATATCATAGTGTTTCTCTGATATTCCTCCCGGAAATAAATGATGTCAATTGCATGTGTTATGCCCATTCTCACATTGTCAATTAGAATCTCAAAATAAAAGCCAGAAAATCACCTTGCATGATTTATAAATAATAATTTGCATTGTATTGCATGAAATAAGTCTTTGATATAAAAGAAAAACATAACTTAATATTTTGTACAGAAACCTTTGTTTGCAATTACAGAGGTCAGACGTTTCCTGTATTTCTTGCTCACGTTTGCACACACTGCAGCAGGGATTTTGACCACTCTTTCATACAGATCTTCTCCTGATCTTTCAGGCTTTGGGGTTGTTATTGGACAGCATTGAGTTTCAGCTACCTTCAAAGATTTTCTATTAGGTTCAAGTCTAGGCCATTCCAGGACCTTGAAACTCTTCTTATGGGGCTACTCCTTGGTTGCCCTGGTTGTTTGTTTTGGGTCATTGTCATGCTGGAAGGCCCAGCTATGACCAATCTTCAATGCTTTTACAGAGAGAAGGAGGTAATTGGTCAAAATATAACGATACATAACTCCATCCATTCTCCCTTCAATACAATGCAGTTGTCCTGTTCTCTTTGGAGGTGCTTTTCTGCAAAGTATGATGTTTTCCCAACTATGGTTCATGGTTGGGATGGTGTTATGGAGGACTTACTCATCCTTCTTCTTTCTTCAAACACAGCGAGTGAAGTTGAGACAAAAAGTTCTATTTTGGTCTCATCTGAGCACTAGTCCTTCTCCAAGATGGATCATCCAGATGGTCATTGGTGATCTTTAAACAGGACTGGACATCTGCTGGTGTGAGAAGAGGACCTTGCATGCCATTCAGGATTTTTATCCATGATGACGTAGTGTGTTACTAATTGTAATGTTTGAGACTGTTGTTCCAGCTCTCTTCAGCTCATTGGTCAGGTTCTCTCATGTAATTCTGGGATGATTCCTGCCATTTCTCAAAATTATGCAAAACCCACAAAGCAAGATCTTGCATGGAGCACCAGATTGAGGAAGATTGACTCTCATTGTGTGTTTCTTCCATTTTCTAATAATTGTGCCAACAGTTGTTGCCTTCTCACCCAGCTCCTTGCCTATTGTCCTGTAGACCATCCCAGCCATGTGCGGGTCTACAATTTTGTCCCTAGTGTCCTTAGATAGCTCTTTGGTCTTAGCTATGGAGAAGAGGTTGTAATGTGATTGAGTGTGTGAGCAGGTGTCGTTTATACAAGTAACAAGTTCAAAGAGGTGCAATTAATACAGATAATGAACGCAGAGTAGGAGGCTTCTTAAAGAAAAATGAACAGGTCTGTGAGAGACAGAATTCTTGCTGGTTGTTAGGTGATCCCATACTTATTTCATGCAAAAAAATGCAATTTAGTCATTTAAAATCATGCAATGTGATTTTTTATTTTTGGATTCTGTCTCACACAGTTGAAGTGTAGCTGCAATTAAAATTACAGACCTCTTCATTCTTTGATACACTGCTGATTGTGCAAGTTTTCCTATCTGCAAATACTTATTTTCCCCACTGTATGGGTTCAAATGGAAAAGTGCATGTATACCAAGGGCACGGAGTAGTCCTAACAATCTCTTTCAATATAAAGCAGTGCATATGTGAATTCATGTTAGCATAAATTAAATCTGGCTCCCTGATTCCAGAAAGCATTTAAAGAGCCAAACATAAGGACACTGACACACCCATGTCTCAACAACATTCATTTTTCTTTGTACTCATCATCTTTGTAACATACAGAATTCTGACTGGTAAGTAAAGCTTTGCTGATCTTCTATTCTACAGCTTTCTTGTGTAAAGGAATTTTTTTCTTTCACAGATCTTGTGACATTTCTCTTCCATGTGGTGCCATTGCAGACAGCATGAAATTGGAAGGTATTTTCTTTGTTAAGTAATGGCCTTTTTTTAAAAACTAGTCACTTGTTTGCTGGATACCTGTATAATGAATAATTAGACTTGCCTGTGTTTGAGTTCTTGTTATTTAAAATTTTGCAGTCTAGACTTTAGCTTTGTTCCTAAGACTTTTACAAAGTTGTATTCATTTTTGCAACATGGTCTTGAATGAATTTGCTGGGAAAATTACTTCATTGGGTATAAAAAAAGAACTCCTGTTTTCAATTGATGGCCTACATTGGTCGGAGTATTTGTAGTATCCCATAGAAAATATTGATTCTGAAAGAAAATATTGATTCTAAAGGTTTTCTGACAAATCTGTTGAGGTGTGCTAATTTATGCTGTGCACTGTACATAATAATGTTTAATTTCAGGAAAAATATAAAGCTACCAATAATACACTTCAACCAATTACGCTAATGAATATGACAAAGATTATTGGACAAATTAGTGTTACATGAGATTCTATCTTTCAAAATTACACATCAAATAATCAGATTTTCAAATGTGCCGACACAAAGTGTTCCATCTGCTTTAATGTTCCCCATCTGTTAAGTATACATACGTGGAAGGCACAAGTTAGAAAAAAAAATACTGCATCAATCTGATTATACCTCTCACCAGCAATTAAGCAAAAATTATGCAATAGCAGACTCAAGTGGAAAAGAAAACATTTACTGAAATAAATTTTGCTTCATTAATATCTTATGATAACAAGAGATAGCTGGAAAGTTGTTGAAAGAAAATGGAAAAAAATTGCAAAAATAGATAAAATATTGCAAATTGTAGGTAATCTCATAGAAAACAAAGTACATGTCAGACAGAAGAGCTTAGTGAATTTAAAGGTGGCACTGTCATAGGATATCATTTTAGTCATTGGCATGCCCATGACTTTTATTATCAATTACTGCTGCGGATAATGTTTAAAAGGGTTATCTGGTCGAAATAGATAAATGTCCAGTCACTTTGTGTGACTGCAGACTTATGTATCCCCCCAGCACACGTACTGTGCGCTGAGGGGGATTCGCCGGTTTCTTAGCCGGGACCGGTGGGTAATAATATGGATTGACCAGTGCTCCGTGAGACTTTCAGAGCTTGGGCTATTTTTTCATAATCCATCCCAGCTTTATTCTCCACAACTTTATCCTTGACCTGTCCGTTTTGTTCCTTGGTTTTCATGATGCTGCTTGATCCCTAATATTCTTAAAAAAAACTTTTGAGGTCTTCACTGAACACTCCGCAGTTATACGGAGAAGAAATTGCACACGGGTGTACTCTATTTACCAATTATGTGACTTCTGAAGGCAATTGGTCACTACAATTTTATTAAGGGGTATCATATTACAGGGGTCGAATACAAAATGCATGTCACAATTTTCAGGTTTATATTTTTTAAATATTTATAAAACCGTATATCATTTCCTTTACACATCACAAATACTTGCTACTTTGTGTTTGTATATCAGATAATATCTCAATAAAATACATTTAAGTTTGTGGGTATAATGTGCAAAAATATGGACGCGTTCACGAATACTTTTTGAAGGCACTATATGTATTTGCTTTAGTTCATTAACACTTAACCCTTTATGTATAGAATTGCCCCACAGAAGCTAAATGAATCCCTCATCCACAGACAAAAACACAATGTTGCATGACTAATGAACTGATTGTAGATAACCACAATATCTAATAAACTAAAATTCCATCTAATTCCATCAAAAAAAGGTCCTGAGAGACAAAGCACAATTGTCTGCTGTCCGGTTGATTACTTCCACCATATGCTTGATACATCATAAGAAAAAAAGCCACTGCAACATAATTCTACAGTACAATGACCTGACCGCACTAGTCAGTGGTAAGACATTGCTTCTGCCCGAGTAAATAACATTTTTGTTATCAGACTGTCGTCTGGCGACCTCAGTAGGATACATGTAGCAATGATTCATCATAAAATAACCTATTTTAAAAATAAAATTTACATGTTAAGCATATTTCTGATTTTTTCTTATTTTTTATGCCTTTATGTCAGTGGTCCCCAACCTTTCTGACATTGAGAGCCATATTCAGCACTGCAAGAGGGTTGCGAGCCACATAGAGCTACTACCCCCCTCTCAGTAGTGGCAATCAAAGCCCCCATTATGGGTGTAATGATAACCAAAGCTTTTCCACAGAAACCACCCTGAAGCAGTATACCAAGATCCAGGGGTTCTCACCACACCCCACCACATTCAGCATTCTCCCATCACGCACTACCAACACAGTCACATCTATCTTCAAGCACCTCCTCTGACTGGTAGTATCATCCTGTCTCCAGCATACCATACTTAAATTATCTCTAAACCTCCAAGACCAGTAGAAGTGTACCCAAATCTGCTCTTCTTTGCAGGGCTACTCACAAAGTTCACCATTTTGAGATATGCTCTTCATACCAGTTTACTAAATCTGGGGCTAATGCACCAAGCTGGCAGACAGCCGCGAGCCACAATTCATGGGACCGCAAGCCACATGTGGCTCCCGAGCTACAGGTCGGAGACACCTGCTTTATATTAAAACATTTATATATGTTTATATATATATATATATATATATATATATATATATACTAGATGGAGGCCCAATGCTATCTCATCGAGAGGACGGTAATGTCACGATGGGGGCAGGTTTTATAGCATTGAGAATCTCTCCCCCCATGTGCTCACCCATCTATCCACTCTCTTTCCCTATGTGCTGACTAGGGTTGAGCAAAACGGATCAGACAATTTCAAAAATTGCCGACTTTAGGCAAAGTCGGGTTTCGTGAAACCCGACCCGATCCCAGTGTGGGATCGGCCATGCTGTCGGCGATCTTTGCGCCAAAGTCGCGTTTCGTATGACGCTTTCAGTGCCATTTCTCAGCCAATAAAGGAGGACGCAGAGTGTGGGCAGCGTGATGACATAGGTCTCGGTCCCCACCATCTTACAGAAGGGCATGACAGTGATTGGCTTGCTTTCTGTGGCATCACAGGGGCTATAAAGGGGCGTGCATGCCGACCGCCATCTTACTTCTGCTGATCTTAGCATAGGGAGAGGTTGCTGCAGCTTCATCAGAAGCAGGGATATAGTTAGGGAGGGAAGATTAACCCCAAAACTGCTTGTGCTGTAGCGATTTCCACTGTCCAACACCACCTTTTCTGTGCAGGGACAGTGGAGCCTAGATTTCTGTGCTTCAGCTCTGTAGCTTATAAGGCTCCCTGATAGCTGCATTGCTGTTTGTACGCCGCTGTGCAAACCAACTGCTTTTTTAAAAGCAAAAATTTTGTTGCTCCTTTCTGCACAGTTCTATTGTTTATTTGTCCACACTTTTGTGTGCAGCAGTCCTTTTTATTGCTGGCTGCCATACTTTTCCTGAGATAATTGTAGGGAGATTGTTATTGTAGTACAGTCCCTTTTTTATATATATCTGCCAGCCCCTTTCTGCCACGTACACTGTGTAGTGTAATACAGTGGGCCTGATTTTGCAGTAGTCTCCCACACATAAAAAGGGAGATTTAAATTGCCGCTAAGTGCATCTGCGTCAGTTCTGTTTCTCTTATATCTGCCAGCCCCTTTCTGCCACGTACACTGTGTAGTGTAATACAGTGGGCCTGATTTTTGCAGTAGTCTTCCACACAAAAAAAGGGAGATTTAAATTCTCAACAAGTTTACATACACCTTCTACCTTGTTTTACAGTACCATATAACGGTTGTTAGTTTGGTTACATTTTCCCAAGAATGAGGAAGTCTGGTGGAAGAGGCCGTGGGCGGTCATTGCCAGCTGCTAATGATGGTGGTGGTGGTGGTGATGGAGCATCTGGTGGTAGTGGGAAAAGCAAAATAGCACCTAAGGCTCAAGTTGTTGAGCCAGCGTCATCATCTGGCTACACAAGGCCTCGGAGGCTACCTTTTCTGGGAGTAGGAAAACCGCTTTTAAAGCCGGAGCAGCAGGAAAAAGTTTTGGCTTTCCTTGCTGACTCAGCCTCTAGCTCTTTCGCCTCCTCTTCCGAAAGTTCCAAATTTAAAAGCAGCGAGTCGTCAGTGGATGCTCACGGTCAGGAACAAGTCGCTTCCTTGTGTCCTTCACCAAAAGCAAAAGTGAAAGATGCGGCAGGTGACACTACAGTTTACTCCATGGAGCTCTTTACACATACCGTGCCAGGGTTAGAAAGGGAAATAGTTCACAGCCCTTTACAAGATGAATCAGACATGGAGTGCACAGATGCACAGCCACAGCTAGATTATTATGCTGTTCCATTGACTCAGATCACAACATTGCCCTCGCAGTGTACTGAGCCAGAACCTGACCCTGATGAGACTATGGTGCCCCATCTCGAACGCTATAGCACCTTACACGGTGACACAGAAGAAGGTGCACAGGACATTGAAGAGGAGGTGATAGATGAACCAGTTGTTGACCCAGATTGGCAGCCATTGGGGAACAGGGTGCTGCTGGCAGTAGCTCAGAAGCGGAGGAGGATGAGCCGCAGCAGGCATTAACATCGCAACAGCTTTCATCTGGCAGGCCCGTATCAAGCCAAAAACGTGTGTCAAAAACAAAACCAGTTTTAAGACAGCATGGACATCCGGTGAAAGAAGCACAGCGTGCAATGCCTGAAAAGGTATTCGATAGTAGGAAGAGTGCAGTGTGGCAATTTTTCAACCAAGATCCAAATGATCAGTGCAAAGTTATCTGTAAGAAATGCTCAAAGACCTTTAGCAGAGGGCAGAATGTCAAAAATTTAAATGCAACGTGCATACGTAGACATTTAACCAGCATGCACTTGCAAGCCTGGACTAACTGCCAAACGTCCCGTTACGTTGGTGCACCCACTCAGAATGAAGGTAGTCAGCAATGCTACATTGCTTCCCTCACTGTAAGCCCACCGTTTAGGACACCACCTGCAGCAAATGCGGAGGTATTGTCGCAAGGCCAAAGCAGTCAGGGAATCACCAAGTTCTTGGTAGGAAACACTGTATGTAGGACAACATCAAGAATACCATCACCAACCCTCTCACAATCTGCCATGTCCACCACCACCCCCGCTAGTTCCACCATAGGCAGCTCTCCAGTCCAGCTCACCCTACAAAAGACTCTCGTTAGGAAAAGGAAGTACTCACCCTCGCATCTGCGTACACAGGGTTTGAACGCCCACATTGCTAGACTAATCTCGTTAGAGATGACACCCTACCAGTTGGTTGAAAGCGAAGCTTTCAAAGCCCTGATGGCCTACGCAGTACCATGCTATGACCTACCCAGTTGATACTTCTTTGCAAGAAAAGCTATCCCAGCCCTCCACCAGCATGTCAAAGACCGCATTGTCCATGCACTCAGGCAATCAGTCAGTAGAAAGGTGCACCTCACAACAGATGCATGGACCAGTAGGCATGGCCAGGGACATGACGTGTCCATCACGGCACACTGGGTTAATGTGGTGGATGCAGGGTCCACAGGGGACTGCCAAAGTGGGACAGTTCTGCCTAGCCCACGGTCTAGGAAACCGTTGGCTGTAGGCATTTGCCACCCCTCCTCCTCCAGCAGAAATGAAAGCTCATCCACAGAGCGCAGTCGCACGACCACTCCATCCGCAGCTGCTAGTGTTGCACACGAGGTGTCCCATTATGGAACAGCTAGTGGTAAGCGTCAGCAGGCTGTGTTGGAAATGAAGTGTTTGGGCGACAACAGACACACCGCAGAAGTTCTGACCAAGTTCTTGCAGCAAGAAACTTAGTCATGGCTGGGCAGTGTACATCTTGAGGCAGGCAAGGTAGTCAGTGATAACGGAAGGAATTTTACGGCTGCCATAGCCCTTTCAGAACTGAAACACATACCTTGAACCTGGTGGTGCAGTGCTTCCTGAAAAGTTATCCGGGGTTACCAGCCCTGCTCCTGAAGGTGCAAAGACTTTGCTCGCACATCCGCTGGTCACCCGTGCACTCCAGCCGTATGCAGAACCATCAGCGATCGTTAAAGCTTCCCCAGCACCGCCTAATAATCGACGTTGCAACAAGGTGAAACTCCACACTGCACATGCTTCAGAGGCTGTGCGAACAGAGGCGTGCTGTAATGTATTTGTGGGAGGATACACTTACACGGGCAGGCAGTTGGATGGCAGACATGGAGCTGTCAGGTGTGCAGTGGTCGAAGCTACACGACCTCTGTCAAGTCCTTCAGTGTTTTTAGGAATGCACATGGCTGGTAAGTGCAGATGACACCATCAAAAGCATGAGCATCCCACTAATGCGTCTGCTGATGCAAAGTTTGATACACATTAAGTAGCAGGCATCTGCAGCCAAGGAGGAGGGAAGCCTTGATGACAATCAGCCATTGTCTGCTCAGGGAACTCTCCTGGACGAGGTGGCGGACGAAGAGGAGGAGGAGGAGGAGGATGATGGGGATGAATACTTATGGGAGGAGAAAGCTTCTCAGGGGGCAATAGAAACTGGTGGCGTTGCAAGGTCAGGTACAGGGTTTTTGCGGGAGACAAGTTATGTTGATTTGCCAGAAAGTGCTCCTCAACCCAGCACAAGCAGTGAATTGACACCTGGAACATTGGCCCACATGGCTGATTATGCCTTGCGTATCCTAAAAAGGGACCCCCGCATTATCAAAATGATGACCGATGATGATTACTGTTTGGCCTGCCTCCTGGATCCATGCTATAAAGGGAAATTGCAAAATATCATGCCACATGAGAACCTTGAGCAAATATTTGCTTCCAAACAAGCAACTCTTTGTATCCTAAAAAGGGACCCATGCATTATCAAAATGATGACAGATGATGATTACTGGTTGGCCTGCCTCCTGGATCCACGCTATAAAGGGAAATTGCAAAATATCATGCCACATGAGAACCTTGAGCAAATATTGGCTACCAAACAAGCAACTCTTGTAGACCATTTGGTTCAGGCATTCCCAGCACACAGCGTCGGTGATGGTTCTCACACGAGCTGCAGGGGGCAACATGGCAGAGGTTTTAGAGGTGCACAAATCAGAAGTGGCGTTGGACAGAGGGGTTTTATGACCAGGTTGTGGAGTGATTTTGCAATGACCGCAGACACGACAGGTACTGCTGCATCAATTCAAAGTGACAGGAGACAACATTTGTCCAGTATGGTTACGAATTATTTTCCTCCCTTATCGATGTTCTCCCTCACACATCATTCTCCTTTGATTACTGGGCATCTAAAATAGACACCTGGCCTGAATTGGCAGAATATGCATTACAGGAGCTCGCTTGCCCAGCTGCTAGTGTGCTATCAGAAAGAGTCTTCAGTGCTGCTGATTCAATACTGACCGAAAAAAGGACTCGTCTGGCTACCCAAAATGTTGATTATTAGTGTTGAGCATTCCGATACCGCAAGTATCGGGTATCGGCCGATACTTGCGGGTATCGGAATTCCGATACCGAGATCCGATACTTTTGTGGTATCGGGTATCGGTATCGAAACAACATTAATGTAAAAATGTGTAAAAGAAAGAATTAAAATAAAAAATATTGCTATACTCACCTCTCCGACGCAGCCTGCACCTTACCGAGGGAAGTGGCAGCGTTCTTTGTTTAAAATTCGCGCTTTTCTTTCCTTTACGTGAAGTCCCGGCTTGTGATTGGTTGCGTCGCAGTCACATGGGCGACGCAACCAATCACAGCAAGCCGTGACGTAATTTCAGGTCCTTAAGGATTTTAAAATTACGTCCCGGCTTTGTGATTGGTTGCGTCGCAGTCACATGGGCGACGCAACCAATCACAGCAAGCCGTGACGTAATTTCAGGCCCTTAAGGATTTTAAAATTACGTCCCGGCTTTGTGATTGGTTGCGTCGCAGTCACATGGGCGACGCAACCAATCACAAGCCGTGACGTCACGGGAGGCTGGACACGCGCGCATTTTAAAATGCGCGCTTGTCCAGCCTCCCGTGACGTCCCGGCTTGTGATTGGTTGCATCGCGGTCAACCAATCACAAGCCGGGAGGCTGGACACGCGCGCATTTTAAAATGCGCGCTTGTCCAGCCTCCCGTGACGTCCCGGCTTGTGATTGGTTGCATCGCGGTCAACCAATCACAAGCCGGGAGGCTGGACACGCGCGCATTTTAAAATTTTAAAATGCGCGCGTGTCCAGCCTCCCGGCTTGTGATTGGTTGACCGCAATGCAACCAATCACAAGCCGGGACGTCACGGGAGGCTGGACAAGCGCGCATTTTAAAATGCGCGCGTGTCCAGCCTCCCGTGACGTCACGGCTTGTTATTGGTTGCGTCGCCCATGTGACTGCTACGCAACCAATCACAAGCCGGGACTTCACGTAAGGAAAGAAAAGCGCGAATTTTAAGCAAACAACGCTGCCGGTTCCCTCGGAGAGGTGAGTATAGCAATATTTTTTATTTTAATTCTTTCTTTTACACATTAATATGGTTCCCAGGGCCTGAAGGAGAGTTTCCTCTCCTTCAGACCCTGGGAACCATCAGGAATACCGTCCGATACTTGAGTCCCATTGACTTGTATTGGTATCGGGTATCGGTATCGGATTGGATCCGATACTTTGCCGGTATCGGCCGATACTTTCCGATACCGATACTTTCAAGTATCGGACGGTATCGCTCAACACTATTGATGATCTAACCTTCATTAAAATGAACCAATCATGGATTTCTAATTATTTTGCCCCACCTTCCCCTGCTGACACGTAGGTTGCCAGAAAATTGTCTTGCTTTTGGACTCCTCTTACTGACTGCTCTAATTCCTCCATTTGCAGCTACTGAATGTCCACCATAGGCCATTTTTATACCTCCATAAATGGGCTGACTCCCCCCACAGGGCCGTGGTCACCACCTAGCACCCGTGCGAGTGCTGTTTGCCTGGATAGGTGGGTGTGCCCACTCTTGGGCGACGGCACTGACACAGGGTCCCTCATAGTACAATAAAGTGTCTCTGACGGTGGTGGTGCACAACCAACGTCAGACACACCGTCGTAATATGAGGGGCCCTGGGCCAGTACCGCCGCCCACGAGAGAGTGCCCTCCCCAGCTCAAACAGCACTCTACCACTTGCAAAACTTACCTCTCCCGGCTCCACCACTGTGTAATCTGCGCTGTTAAATCCTTCAATGGCACTGCCAAGAAAAATGTGTTGAAATTATAGATGATAGTAAAAATATACAGGGGTTCTGGCCTCCATTTAGACCAGTTAATACTTTGCGCCAACTACCACTGTCTGCTACTTAGCAGAGGAGCCCACCCCTGTACGTAGCTATGCCACATGTTTATTTATGAAAATTTGTTTGGTAGACATTTACCTCACTTTATTGTTTTGGCCTATTAACTGTGTCATCCACTCCTTACAGTTGTTCTCCACTGAACAAACCTATGCCGCCAGTTTACTCCTGTTACCAGTTTTGAACTGCAGTGAGCCTACTTTTTTATTTAAGGCCTACAAAGTCTGTCTGCGCCACTCTGAGTCCTTACAATCGTCCTCCGCTGAACAAACCAATGCCGCCTGTGTACCCCTGTAACCTATTTTGCACTGCATAAAGCCTACTGTTTTTATTTTAGGCCTACTAAGTCTGTCTGTGTCACTCCTTACAATCGTCCTCTGCTGAACAAACCAATGCTGCTTGTGTACCCCTGTAACCAATTTTAAACTGCATTGAGCCTACTTTTTTATTTTAGGCCTACTAAGTCTGTCTGCGCCTCTCCTTACAATCGTCCTCCACTGAACAAACCAATGCTGCCTGTGTACCCCTGTAACCTATTTTAAACTGCATAGAGCCTACTTTTTTATTTTAGGCCTACTACCTGTGTCTGTCTGCGCCACTCAATACAGCTGTCCTCCACTGAACAAAGCTGAGCTTCAATTTTCAGCCTATATCAGATATTAACTGAATATGAAGATCACTGCACACGTACAATTGAAGATATGCTTTAAGTGGAAATTTATTTTGTAGTGGTTTTTAGACAAAAGCGACTGGTAAGCGTTGACGTTTCAGCTAATACATAGCCTTGGTCACAACGTCGCTAGAAAAAATACAAATATTTACAATTAGATATGTACAAACACAGGTGCACATACATACATACATCAAGAAATATACACTAATGTACAATATTTACAACTGGGATGTTCATGTACAGAGAAATATCTCTGTATAACCTAGTAGCTAGATGTCATAGAATAATATACCTAGGAGAAGAGGTATTGGGACATCTATATTCAGAGAGATAGGTCCAAGGAAATGCATGTCATGGTATTGGTGCAATCTAGTATGAATAAGGCAATTCGGTGGCCTACCTACTATATGAAGAGTCTATCTTGGTCTGAAAAAATGGTGTTGTAGAACAATGGAATGTTGTCTCCTGTTGGAAAACAAGGGGGGGGGGAAAGGGGCATATATATGTGGATATCCCAGGGGGTAAACATGATTATGTGGTAACGTGAGGGGGTTACTGAGACCTACCCTGACAATTGAGTTGATCGTCATCTATCATGGGATATTCTTTGCCTCATGGGGCAAAATATATGCAATGGTTAATATGGATGAGGATGGCACACCTGTACCTGTGGAAAAATATGTTGATAGAGTCACACTGAAAAATAGGGGTAAACTATATAGTGTGTCCTATAGGGTATGGTAAGAACCTACCCTGGTGGTGTGTGTGGAGACTTCTGTGTCAAAGGATGTGGAGTCCAGTGGGCGTATTGCTATACTGCCCAGCGTTTGTCCGACAGTGGCTGTGGAAATTGGTAATGTTATGTTAATAACTATGAGAAATATATTAGGCTGGCGGTAATGTGGGTATACTTATCTTTGTGGTAGTGACCTACGTCCATAGGTGGCGCAGCGGTGTGCGGCTGACACTCCCGTGTCTGAGCTGTGACTGGCGCTGGGTGCCTGTGCGCGCTTCTAGTCATAGAGCGCTGCGAGGTCATGTGACCGGAAGTCATGGAAACGCTGGCGCTTGCGCTGTGTGGTTAGTCATAGTGTGTGGCCGGCAACGTTTGTGTGTTGCCATGGGGATCGAGTGGGGAAGCCTGCGCCTGCGCAATTGTGCCCAGCAGTGAACTAAGTTGAACGGCAGCTGGAGAGGAAAAGGGGGGGGCGGGAAGAAAGGTGGGAGGGGAGGGCAATGTCCTGGACACATAACAAATGTATATAAGGTGGACACATCGATATGCATAGAATTTGACCAGATATCGGTCATGCAGAGAACCATTGGAGTTGCCAAAACACAGGATATGTGTGGGAATGTATACTGTCATGGATTTATACTGTGTTAGCACATCAGAGTAATTTTCAAACGCATCTGTTTAAAGCATATATACTGCTGACAAATATTATAACTAAGTAGGAGTCCAAACCATACGAGGAAAAAGATAAAGAAAAAGAAAAAAAGGGGAGAAAAGAAAGGAAACTTAGATAGACTCTATATAGTGGTAGGGGATCTTACCGACTCCACCGGGGGGATTGCCGAGTGGATGCGTGCGATAATTCAGTGGGTCGCTTTTGTCTAAAAACCACTACAAAATAAATTTCCACTTAAAGCATATCTTCAATTGTACGTGTGCAGTGATCTTCATATTCAGTACATTCGGAACCTTTGGCTCCTTTCACTAGCACCGTCACTTCTAATTTGGTCGTGTGCGAGCCATCAACAGCTTTATAGATCTACGAATTTTTTTTGGTTATCTGCACCGACGGAACTCATGTCATCCGATACCTACATGTACGACGATGCCACAGGATCTACAATCTTATCTAAGATAAGAACAAAAACTGACTTCCTACGTATACCCAATAAAGACATCAAAACGAGAGATTGGGAGAAGGAGAAAAAGAGACTTATAGCCTATGACCTACCGTATATACTCGAGTATAAGCCGACCCGAGTATAAGCCGACCCCCCTAATTTTGCCACAAAAAACTGGGAAAACTTATTGACTCGAGTATAAGCCTAGGGTGGAAAATGCAACAGCTACCGGTGAATTTCAAAAATAAAAATAGATGCTCCATACTGTTCATTATGGCCCCATAGCTGTGCCATATAGTGCTCTGCACCATTATTGCCCCATAGCTGTGCCATATAGTGCTCTGCACCATTATTGCCCCATAGCTGTGCCATACAGTGCTCTGCACCATTACTGCCCCATAGCTGTGCCATATAGTGCTCTGCACCATTATTGCCCCATAGCTGTGCCATACAGTGCTCTGCACCATTACTGCCCCATAGCTGTGCCATATAGTGCTCTGCACCATTATTGCCCCATAGCTGTGCCATACAGTGCTCTGCACCATTACTGCCCCATAGCTGTGCCATATAGTGCTCTGCACCATTATTGCCCCATAGCTGTGCCATACAGTGCTCTGCACCATTACTGCCCCATAGCTGTGCCATATAGTGCTCTGCACCATTACTGCCCCATAGCTGTGCCATATAGTGCTCTGCACCATTATTGCCCCATAGCTGTGCCATACAGTGCTCTGCACCATTACTGCCCCATAGCTGTGCCATATAGTGCTCTGCACCATTATTGCCCCATAGCTGTGCCATACAGTGCTCTGCACCATTACTGCCCCATAGCTGTGCCATATAGTGCTCTGCACCATTACTGCCCCATAGCTGTGCCATACAGTGCTCTGCACCATTACTGCCCCATAGCTGTGCCATATAGTGCTCTGCACCATTACTGCCCCATAGCTGTGCCATACAGTGCTCTGCACCATTACTGCCCCATAGCTGTGCCATACAGTGCTCTGCACCATTACTGCCCCATAGCTGTGCCATATAGTGCTCTGCACCATTATTGCCCCATAGCTGTGCCATACAGTGCTCTGCACCATTACTGCCCCATAGCTGTGCCATATAGTGCTCTGCACCATTACTGCCCCATAGCTGTGCCATACAGTGCTCTGCACCATTACTGCCCCATAGCTGTGCCATACAGTGCTCTGCACCATTACTGCCCCATAGCTGTGCCATACAGTGCTCTGCACCATTATTGCCCCATAGCTGTGCCATACAGTGCTCTGCACCATTACTGCCCCATAGCTGTGCCATATAGTGCTCTGCACCATTATTGCCCCATAGCTGTGCCATACAGTGCTCTGCACCATTACTGCCCCATAGCTGTGCCATATAGTGCTCTGCACCATTACTGCCCCATAGCTGTGCCATATAGTGCTCTGCACCATTATTGCCCCATAGCT
Organism: Ranitomeya variabilis; assembly: GCF_051348905.1. Lineage (NCBI taxonomy): Eukaryota > Metazoa > Chordata > Amphibia > Anura > Dendrobatidae > Ranitomeya > Ranitomeya variabilis. Next base: position 1,124,496,991 of record NC_135232.1, on the reverse strand, counting down.
GTGCCATACAGTGCTCTGCACCATTACTGCCCCATAGCTGTGCCATATAGTGCTCTGCACCATTATTGCCCCATAGCTGTGCCATACAGTGCTCTGCACCATTACTGCCCCATAGCTGTGCCATATAGTGCTCTGCACCATTACTGCCCCATAGCTGTGCCATACAGTGCTCTGCACCATTACTGCCCCATAGCTGTGCCATATAGTGCTCTGCACCATTACTGCCCCATAGCTGTGCCATTTAGTGCTCTGCACCATTACTGCCCCATAGCTGTGCCATATAGTGCTCTGCACCATTACTGCCCCATAGCTGTGCCATACAGTGCTCTGCACCATTACTGCCCCATAGCTGTGCCATATAGTGCTCTGCACCATTACTGCCCCATAGCTGTGCCATACAGTGCTCTGCACCATTGCCCCATAGCTCTGCCATATAGTGCTCTGCACCGTCCATTATTGCCCCATAGCTGTGCTGCTGCTGCTGCAATAAAAATAATAAAACACATACTCACCTGTCTTGCTTGCAGCTTCTCGGCGCCATCTTCCCGGCGTCTCCCTGCACTGACTGATCAGGCAGAGGGCGGCGCGCACACTATATGCGTCATCGCGCCCTCTGCCTGCAGTCAGTGAGGAGAGAGAGACGCCGGGAAGATGGAGACAGCGCCCGGCGTGTGGAACGCGGACAGGTGAATATGACATACTTACCTGCTCCCGGCGTCCCGCTCCTTCCCCCTGCCTGTGTTCGGTGCCGCAGCCTCTTCCTCTGTCAGCGGTCACCGGCACCGCTTCATTAGAGAAATGAATAGGCGGCTCCGCCCCTATGGGAGGTGGAGCAGCCTATTCATTTCTCTAATGAGCGGTCCCACGTGACCGCTCAGGGGAAGAGGCTGCTGCACCCGGAGACCGTGGGACGGGAAGGGGGAGTGACAGGATCGCCGGGACTAGGTAAGTATGCCTCAGCGCCCTCTCCCCCTCACCCGCCGACCCTGCCACAGACCGTGACTCGAGTATAAGCCGAGGGGGCACTTTCAGCCCAAAAATTTGGGCTGAAAATCTCGGCTTATACTCGAGTATATACGGTATATTGCGCCACCCTTGGGGAATATCACAGACAAGGGAAGATACCACGGGGCCTACTGTCATGTTCTCAATGGCAAGAGAACATAGCATCAGCATATATAGGAACTAGCTCTTGGAAGATGGGAACTGAGCTGACCATGAACTAAACCTAACGCACAACTAGCAGTGGCCGGGTAGCATGCCTACGTTGATTCTAGATGCCCAGCACCAGCCGGAGGACTAAATAATGCTAGCAGAGGAAAATATTAGTCCTAGCTCACCTCTAGAGAAATACCCCGAAAGGAGACAGAGGCCCCCCACATGTATTGGCGGTGAATTAAGATGAAATAACAAACGTAGTATGAAAATAGGTTTAGCAAATTTGAGGTCCACTAACTACATAGCAGAAGACAGAAAGGACACTTTCATGGTCAGCTGAAAACCCTATCAAAACACCATCCAGAAATTACTTTAAAACTCTGGCATTAACTCATAACACCAGAGTGGCAATTCCTGTTCACAAGAGCTTTCCAGACACAGTAACGAAACTACAGCTGTGAACTGGAACAAAAATGCAAAAACAAACATGGACAAGAGTCCAACTTATCTAGTAGTTGTCTAGGAGCAGGAACAAGCACAGAGAGGCTTCTGATAACATTGTTGACCGGCAAGCAACTAACAGAGCAGCAAGGTTATATAGCGACTCCCACATCTTGATGGGAACAGGTGAACAGAGAAGATGAAGACACCAGTTCAATTCCACCAGTTGCCACCGGGGGAGCCCAGAATCCAAATTCACAACAGTACCCCCCCCTCAAGGAGGGGGCACCGAACCCTCACCAGAACCACCAGGGCGATCAGGATGGGCCCTATGAAAGGCACGAACCAAATCAGAGGCATGAACATCAGATGCATTCACCCAAGAATTATCCTCCTGTCCGTATCCCTTCCACTTGACCAGATACTGGAGTCTCCGTCTGGAAACACGAGAGTCTAAGATTTTCTCCACAACGTACTCCAACTCACCCTCAACCAACACCGGAGCAGGAGGCTCAACGGAAGGCACAACCGGTACCTCATACCTGCGCAATAATGACCGATGAAAAACGTTATGAATAGAAAAGGATGCAGGGAGGTCCAAACGGAAGGAAACAGGGTTAAGAATCTCCAATATCTTATACGGGCCGATGAACCGAGGCTTAAACTTAGGAGAAGAGACCCTCATAGGGACAAAACGAGAAGACAACCACACCAAATCCCCAACACAAAGCCGAGGACCAACACGACGGTGGCGGTTGGCAAAAAGCTGAGTCTTCTCCTGGGACAACCTCAAATTGTCCACCACCTGCCCCCAGATCTGATGCAATCTCTCCACCACAGCATCCACTCCAGGACAATCCGAAGATTCCACCTGACCAGAGGAAAATCGAGGATGAAACCCCGAATTACAGAAAAACGGGGACACCAAAGTGGCAGAGCTGGCCCGATTATTGAGAGCGAACTCTGCCAATGGCAAAAAAGCAACCCAATCATCCTGGTCAGCAGACACAAAACACCTCAGATATGTCTCCAGGGTCTGATTAGTCCGCTCGGTCTGGCCATTCGTCTGAGGATGGAAAGCGGACGAAAAAGATAAATCTATGCCCATCCTAGCACAGAATGCCCGCCAAAATCTAGACACGAATTGGGTCCCTCTGTCAGAAATGATATTCTCAGGAATACCATGCAAACGAACAACATTTTGAAAAAACAGAGGAACCAACTCGGAAGAAGAAGGCAACTTGGGCAGAGGAACCAAATGGACCATCTTAGAGAAACGGTCACACACCACCCAGATGACAGACATCTTCTGAGAAACAGGCAGATCTGAAATAAAATCCATCGAGATGTGCGTCCAAGGCCTCTTAGGAATAGGCAAGGGCAACAATAATCCACTAGCCCGAGAACAACAAGGCTTGGCCCGAGCACAAACGTCACAAGACTGCACAAAGTCTCTCACATCTCGTGACAGGGAAGGCCACCAGAAGGACCTTGCCACCAAATCCCTGGTACCAAAAATGCCAGGATGACCTGCCAACGCAGAAGAATGAACCTCAGAGATGACTCTACTGGTCCAATCATCAGGAACAAACAGTTTATCAGGTGGGCAACGATCCGGTCTATCCGCCTGAAACTCCTGCAATGCCCGCCGCAGGTCTGGAGAAACGGCTGACAATACCACTCCATCCTTAAGGATACCTGTGGGCTCAGAGTTACCAGGCGAGTCAGGCTCAAAACTCCTAGAAAGGGCATCCGCCTTAACATTCCTAGAACCCGGTAGGTATGACACCACAAAATTAAACCGAGAGAAAAATAATGACCAGCGCGCCTGTCTAGGATTCAGGCGCCTGGCGGTCTCAAGATAAATCAAATTTTTGTGGTCAGTCAATACCACCACCTGATGTCTGGCCCCCTCAAGCCAATGGCGCCACTCCTCAAAAGCCCACTTCATGGCCAAAAGCTCCCGATTCCCAACATCATAATTCCGCTCAGCGGGCGAAAATTTACGGGAAAAGAAGGCACAAGGCCTCATCACGGAGCAGTCAGAACTTTTCTGCGACAACACTGCCCCAGCTCCGATCTCAGAAGCGTCGACCTCAACCTGAAAAGGTAGAGCAACATCAGGCTGACGCAACACAGGGGCAGAGGAAAAACGGCGCTTAAGCTCCCGAAAGGCCTCCACAGCGTCAGGGGACCAATCAGCAACATCAGCACCCTTCTTAGTCAAATCGGTCAATGGCTTAGCAATATCCGAAAAACCAGCAATAAATCGACGATAAAAGTTAGCAAAGCCCAAAAATTTCTGAAGACTCTTAAGAGAAGAGGGCTGCGTCCAATCACAAATAGCTTGAACCTTGACAGGATCCATTTCAATGGAAGAGGGAGAAAAAATATATCCCAAAAAGGAAATCCTCTGTACCCCAAAAACACACTTAGAACCCTTCACACACAAAGAATTAGACCGCAAAACCTGGAAAACCCTCCTGACTTGCTGGACATGAGAGTCCCAGTCATCCGAAAAAATCAGAATATCATCCAGATACACAATCATAAATTTATCCAAATAATCGCGAAAAATATCATGCATAAAGGACTGGAAAACTGACGGAGCATTTGAAAGACCAAAAGGCATCACTAAATACTCAAAGTGGCCCTCGGGCGTATTAAATGCGGTTTTCCACTCATCCCCCTGCCTGATTCGCACCAAATTATACGCCCCACGAAGGTCAATCTTAGAGAACCACTTGGCCCCCTTTATGCGAGCAAACAAATCAGTCAGCAACGGCAATGGGTATTGATATTTAACAGTGATTTTGTTCAAAAGCCGATAATCGATACATGGTCTCAAAGAGCCGTCTTTTTTTGACACAAAGAAAAAACCGGCTCCTAAGGGAGATGACGATGGACGAATATGTCCCTTTTCCAAGGACTCCTTTATATATTCTCGCATAGCAGCATGTTCAGGCACAGACAGATTAAACAAACGACCCTTTGGGTATTTACTACCCGGGATTAAATCTATGGCACAATCGCACTCTCGGTGCGGAGGTAACGAACCAAGCTTGGATTCTTCAAAGACGTCACGATAGTCAGACAGGAACTCAGGAATTTCAGAGGGAATAGATGATGAAATGGAAACCACAGGTACATCCCCATGAGCCCCCTTACATCCCCAGCTCAACACAGACATAGCTCTCCAGTCGAGGACTGGGTTGTGAGATTGCAGCCAAGGCAATCCTAGCACCAAATCATCATGTAGATTATACAGCACCAGAAAGCGAATAATCTCCTGGTGATCCGGATTAATACGCATAGTTACTTGTGTCCAGTATTGTGGTTTATTATTAGCCAATGGGGTGGAGTCAATCCCCTTCAGAGGAATAGGAGTCTCCAAAGGCTCTAAATCATACCCACAGCGTTTGGCAAAGGACCAATCCATAAGACTCAAAGCGGCGCCAGAGTCGACATAGGCGTCCGTGGTAATAGATGACAAAGAGCAAATCAGGGTCACAGATAGAATAAACTTAGACGGTAAGGTGCAAATGGAAACAGATTTATCAAGCTTTTTAGTGCGCTTAGAGCATGCTGATATAACATGAGTAGAATCACCACAATAGAAACACAACCCATTTTTCCGTCTAAAATTCTGCCGCTCGCTTCGGGACAGAATTCTATCACACTGCATACTCTCTGGCGACTTCTCAGTGGACACCGCCAGATGGTGCACTGGTTTGCGCTCCCGCAAACGCCTATCGATCTGAATAGCCATTGTCATGGACTCATTCAGACCCGCAGGCACAGGGAACCCCACCATAACATCCTTAATGGCATCAGAGAGACCCTCTCTGAAAGTCGCCGCCAGGGCGCACTCATTCCACTGAGTAAGCACAGACCATTTACGGAATCTTTGGCAGTAAATTTCCGCTTTATCTTGCCCCTGAGATAGGGACATCAAAGTTTTTTCTGCCTGAAGCTCCAAATGAGGTTCGTCATAAAGCAACCCCAAGGCCAGAAAAAACGCATCCACATTGAGCAACGCAGGATCCCCTGGTGTCAATGAAAAAGCCCAGTCTTGAGGGTCGCCCCGGAGCAAGGAAATCACAATCCTGACCTGCTGTGCAGGGTCTCCGGCAGAGCGAGATTTCAGGGACAAAAATAATTTGCAATTATTTCGAAAATTCTGAAACCCAGATCTATTCCCCGAGAAAAATTCCGGCAAAGGAATTCTCGGCTCAGATACAGGTGCATGACAAACAAAGTCTTGCAAATTTTGTACCTTCGTGGCGAGATTATTCAAACCTGCAGTTACACTCTGAAGATCCATTACAAACAGGTGGACACAGAGCCATTCAAAGATTAGAAGGAGAGAAAAAAAAAAAAAAAATCTCAGCAGACTTCTTATTTCTCTCCTTTCTCAGCCAAGGATTTTAACCCTTTAGTGGGCCGGTCAAACTGTCATGTTCTCAATGGCAAGAGAACATAGCATCAGCATATATAGGAACTAGCTCTTGGAAGATGGGAACTGAGCTGACCATGAACTAAACCTAACGCACAACTAGCAGTGGCCGGGTAGCATGCCTACGTTGATTCTAGATGCCCAGCACCAGCCGGAGGAATAAATAATGCTAGCAGAGGAAAATATTAGTCCTAGCTCACCTCTAGAGAAATACCCCGAAAGGAGACAGAGGCCCCCCACATGTATTGGCGGTGAATTAAGATGAAATAACAAACGTAGTATGAAAATAGGTTTAGCAAATTTGAGGTCCACTAACTACATAGCAGAAGACAGAAAGGACACTTTCATGGTCAGCTGAAAACCCTATCAAAACACCATCCAGAAATTACTTTAAAACTCTGGCATTAACTCATAACACCAGAGTGGCAATTCCTGTTCACAAGAGCTTTCCAGACACAGTAACGAAACTACAGCTGTGAACTGGAACAAAAATGCAAAAACAAACATGGACAAGAGTCCAACTTATCTAGTAGTTGTCTAGGAGCAGGAACAAGCACAGAGAGGCTTCTGATAACATTGTTGACCGGCAAGCAACTAACAGAGCAGCAAGGTTATATAGCGACTCCCACATCTTGATGGGAACAGGTGAACAGAGAAGATGAAGACACCAGTTCAATTCCACCAGTAGCCACCGGGGGAGCCCAGAATCCAAATTCACAACAGCCTACGTTGTAACCTACGACCAACCTTGTTCTCAGACAACGCACAATATTGCACTACCTTTCAAAAAATACTTAACAAATGTTCATTTGATATCATCTTACTAACAATTGAATATTTACAGGAAGCCATCAAAGAAACGGAAGAAAGGATCGTCACCATCGAGACGCAGCTCACCTCTACTCTTACCAGCACCGAATTCAACACCTTGAAAAGTAAGGTTGATTCCATTTTGTCTACACATCAAAAGACTCTCGAGGAAAGGAAACGGACCAAATTTCAAAGAGATACCGAGGACTATTTGAATAACAGAGTCTATCGATGGGAGGAAACAGCCTACAAAAGACAATTTCCGAGATCTCGCCGCCCAGGAAGATATACAGCATCCGGGGACTCCTCACCGGCTGGGGGATCCTCCCCGGGCTCTGGAAGCGACACTGGTGGAGCATCAACCACAAGACCGGCTTTTTTAGGCCCAAGCGGACGCCATGTAGGAGGTCGAGAAGGAAAAGATCGAGAACGCCAGATGACACTTCGATCACAGGTAGGGGTCCAAACCTAGTTGTGAATATTTCTGACTACTCTCTTTCTCCTCTAGAACTTAAGGTATTGAATAAGGGTCTATCTTTCTGCCCTACCCCCAGATGGGACTCCTTCCAATTAGAAAAAGATCTACAAAGCTTCTACCGCAGCATAAGATTAAAAGTACATTTTGAGGTTAATCCACACTCCACTGGCAACACACTAGGAACATTACCCAATCGGGACGGAGGGCCAGTAATCACATTGGACCAACTGGGATTGAGAAATCCCAGTAATTTTATGCCTCCCAAGACAAACCATGCCGTAGAGACTTTTATTGACCTCTTGGATAAAGACATTAAAGAGACTATCCATGACCAACGGGTAGGCCTTCTCCCAGTCCGACACAATCTAACACCACCTGAGAAGCAGGCACTCTCCTCACTCAAAAACAACAGTAACATTGTTATCAAACCTGCGGACAAGGGAGGGGCTGTCGTGGTGATGAATAAAAATCAGTATACAGCCGAGGTCAGAAGACAGTTATCAGACACCACCACATATAAAAAAATCCAATCAGATCCGGTCTATAATATTCGAAGAAAGATTGACGCCATTCTTACTAAACATTCACAACTTAAAACCATTGATGCTAAAACCAAAACATACTTGACAAATGAACATCCAGTAACTCCAGTACTATACATCCTTCCTAAAATCCACAAAAACTTACAAAACCCACCTGGACGCCCCATTGTAGCATCCACTGATTCAATTCTCAACCCCATTTCCATCTACCTAGAGAAATTACTCACGCCATACACTCACAAAACTAAATCATTTATCCTGGACACTAGCGATTTCCTGAAAAAAATCCAAGATACCAATACAGTTCCAGCCAATAGTATCTTATACACCTTAGATGTTAGCAGTTTATATACCTCAATCTCACATGACAAGGGGATTGAGGCGGTTTCTCTCACATTAACTGAGGCTAATATTGATACGCGTTCCCATGACCTCTGTCTGGAATTACTTAATCTGGTACTCAGAGAAAATTATTTCCTCTTTGAGGATGACTTTTACGTCCAAACGTGCGGGACCGCTATGGGCTCAAACGTAGCCCCCGCGTACGCCAATCTATACATGGACCGCTTTGAACAGGATTTTGTTTATCCTAATTCATTATTTCAACAACATGCTCTTCTATGGTACCGTTACATAGATGATATTTTCTGCATTTGGCAGGGGGATCATACCTCTCTAATCACGTTCTATAACACCATCAATGGGATCAGACCGGAACTCAAATTTTCTATTTCACATCACACGGAAACCATTACTTTCCTGGATACCAAAATATGCAAGGATACCCAAGGTATCCTTACGACCGATATTTACAGTAAACCCACCGACCGTAACAACCTCTTATTGTACAATAGCTGCCATCCTAAATCCACAAGAAACAGTCTTCCCCGATCTCAGTTCAAAAGAGTCTCTAGAATTGTATCAAGTCCCATTGTCATTTGTCAGACAAACCAGACTGAGTGAAATGTCCACAATATTCGAAGACAGGCAATACCCCCGCACACTTCTGAACATGGAAATGACCAAAATACTGTCAGACATAGATTCTGCAACAATTCCGCCACAGAAACCATCGAGATTACCTTTTGTCCACGGCCACCATCCCTCCATGCAAAGAATCCACAATTTGATCCATAGACAATGGCCCCTACTCACCAAAGCCTATCCCAAAGTGGAGATCTTCAGAAATCCCCCCCTAATGTGCCTACGTAGACCACCTAACATTAGGGACAAATTGGTTAGGGCCGACATCGGACCACACAAACAGGTACTAACTCGCACACTAAGTGGACAAAAAAGAAGGGGCACGTTCCCATGCTTAAATTGTATGTGCTGCTCTAATGTCATTAAAGGCAGTGAGGTAATTCATCCACGCACGGGAAAATCCTACCCCATTAGGGACTATCATACCTGCGAATCCAACTATGTGGTATACATTATCAAGTGTCCTTGTGGCTTATTGTATGTAGGTGAAACCATCCAGGCCATCAGAGACCGTATCTCAAGCCACAAATCCACCATCAGATGTGGCAAGACCTGGCTACCTCTACCTGCACATTTCCAGGAAGCCAGGCACAACATATCCCAATTACGATTCCAGGTTCTTGAAAAAGTCCCCAGACCAAGGCGGGGTGGGAATCACACCCAACTATTAAAACAGCGTGAAACTTACTGGATATACACGTTGGACACACTCAGCCCAAGAGGTCTCAATCGAGAAATAGACTGGCTAACATAATGCATTTCTCTCTCTAGACCCACTGAATTATTGCACGCATCCACTCGGCAATCCCCCCGGTGGAGTCGGTAAGATCCCCTACCACTATATAGAGTCTATCTAAGTTTCCTTTCTTTTCTCCCCTTTTTTTCTTTTTCTTTATCTTTTTCCTCGTATGGTTTGGACTCCTACTTAGTTATAATATTTGTCAGCAGTATATATGCTTTAAACAGATGCATTTGAAAATTACTCTGATGTGCTAACACAGTATAAATCCATGACAGTATACATTCCCACACATATCCTGTGTTTTGGCAACTCCAATGGTTCTCTGCATGACCGATATCTGGTCAAATTCTATGCATATCGATGTGTCCACCTTATATACATTTGTTATGTGTCCAGGACATTGCCCTCCCCTCCCACCTTTCTTCCCGCCCCCCCCTTTTCCTCTCCAGCTGCCGTTCAACTTAGTTCACTGCTGGGCACAATTGCGCAGGCGCAGGCTTCCCCACTCGATCCCCATGGCAACACACAAACGTTGCCGGCCACACACTATGACTAACCACACAGCGCAAGCGCCAGCGTTTCCATGACTTCCGGTCACATGACCTCGCAGCGCTCTATGACTAGAAGCGCGCACAGGCACCCAGCGCCAGTCACAGCTCAGACACGGGAGTGTCAGCCGCACACCGCTGCGCCACCTATGGACGTAGGTCACTACCACAAAGATAAGTATACCCACATTACCGCCAGCCTAATATATTTCTCATAGTTATTAACATAACATTACCAATTTCCACAGCCACTGTCGGACAAACGCTGGGCAGTATAGCAATACGCCCACTGGACTCCACATCCTTTGACACAGAAGTCTCCACACACACCACCAGGGTAGGTTCTTACCATACCCTATAGGACACACTATATAGTTTACCCCTATTTTTCAGTGTGACTCTATCAACATATTTTTCCACAGGTACAGGTGTGCCATCCTCATCCATATTAACCATTGCATATATTTTGCCCCATGAGGCAAAGAATATCCCATGATAGATGACGATCAACTCAATTGTCAGGGTAGGTCTCAGTAACCCCCTCACGTTACCACATAATCATGTTTACCCCCTGGGATATCCACATATATATGCCCCTTTCCCCCCCCCCTTGTTTTCCAACAGGAGACAACATTCCATTGTTCTACAACACCATTTTTTCAGACCAAGATAGACTCTTCATATAGTAGGTAGGCCACCGAATTGCCTTATTCATACTAGATTGCACCAATACCATGACATGCATTTCCTTGGACCTATCTCTCTGAATATAGATGTCCCTCCCAATACCTCTTCTCCTAGGTATATTATTCTATGACATCTAGCTACTAGGTTATACAGAGATATTTCTCTGTACATGAACATCCCAGTTGTAAATATTGTACATTAGTGTATATTTCTTGATGTATGTATGTATGTGCACCTGTGTTTGTACATATCTAATTGTAAATATTTGTATTTTTTCTAGCGACGTTGTGACCAAGGCTATGTATTAGCCGAAACGTCAACGCTTACCAGTCGCTTTTGTCTAAAAACCACTACAAAATAAATTTCCACTTAAAGCATATCTTCAATTGTACGTGTGCAGTGATCTTCATATTCAGTACATTCGGAACCTTTGGCTCCTTTCACTAGCACCGTCACTTCTAATTTGGTCGTGTGCGAGCCATCAACAGCTTTATATATCAGATATTAAACTGCATTTGGCCAACTTGTTTGGTTGGGCCCTAATAACGGTGTCTGCCGCTCCTTGCTTGTCTCCTCCACTGAATATAGCTGAGCTTCAATTTTCAGGCTTTTGGCCTACATCAGATATTAAACTGCATTTGGCCTACTTGTTTGTTTTATTATCGGTGTCTGCTGCTCCTTCTTGTTCTCCACCACTGAACAAAGCTGAGCTTCAATTTTCAGGCTTTCTGTCTAGATCAGATATTAAACTGCATTTGGCCTACTTGTTTGCTTGAGTGTTATGATCCTAGTGGCTGAGGATCACAAAACGGACTAGCTAAGTTTATGAACATAGACACGAGCTCTAGGGAGGTGGTAACTGGACTGACCGCAAAACCTGATCCTAACCAAACACACTAAAGGCAGCCGGTGAACGTGCCTAAATTCCTGGACGTCTCGACGCAGCCTGAGAAACTATCTACTCCTGGAGGGAAAATAAGACCTCACTTGCCTCAAGAGAAATCACCCCAAAGATATAGGAAGCCCCCAACAAATAATAACGGTGAGGTAAGGGGAAAACACAAACGTAGAAATGAAAACAGATTAAGCAAATGAGGCCCGCTAATACTAGATAGCAGAAGACAGATAGGGAACTGTGCGGTCAGTAAAAAACCCTATGCAAAATATCCACGCTGAGAATACAAGAACCCCCACACCAACTAACGGTGTGAGGGGAGAAACTCAGCCCCCTAGAGCTACCAGCAAGCAAGGAAATCACATATTAGCAAGCTGGACAAAAATAAACCAAGAAACATGTGACCACTGATGGTCAAAAAATGAACCAAGCAAAACTTAGCTTCTCTTGAAGAGACTGATAACGAAGGACTGCAGGAGAGCTCCAAAATAGCACTGAAGACATTGACAGCAGGCAACAACTGAGAGTCCAGGTGAACTAAATAGGAAACCAGCTAAGAGATAAAGAGACAGCTGATCCTGCCTCAGACCTGCAGAATGACACAAAGAACCACCAGAGGGAGCCCAAAGACAGCACTCACACAGTACCAGTTGTGACCACAAGAGGAAGCCCAAAAACAGAGTTCACAACAGTACCCCCCCCCTTGAGGAGGGGTCACCGAACCCTCATCAAAACCCCCAGGGCGATTAGGATGAGCCACATGGAAGGCATGAACCAAATCGGCCGCATGAACATCAGAGGCGACAACCCAGGAATTATCCTCCTGACCATAGCCCTTCCACTAAACCAAATACTGAAGCCTCCGTCTAGAAATACGAGAATCCAAGATCTTCTCCACCACGTACTCCAATTCGCCCTCAACCAGCACCGGAGCAGGGGGTTCAACAGAAGGAACCACAGGTACCACATACCTCCGCAACAAAGACCTATGGAACACGTTATGAATGGCAAACGACGCTGGGAGATCCAAACGAAATGACACCGGGTTAAGGATTTCCAAAATCTTATAAGGACCGATGAAGCGAGGCTTGAATTTAGGAGAGGAAACCTTCATAGGAATATACCGAGAAGACAGCCATACCAAATCCCCAACAAGAAGTCGGGGACCCACACCGCGACGGCGGTTGGCAAAGCGCTGAGCCTTCTCCTGTGACAACTTCAAATTGTCCACCACATGGTTCCAAATCTGCTGCAACCTATCCACCACAGAATCCACCCCAGGACAGTCAGAAGGCTCAACCTGACCCGAGGAAAAACGAGGATGAAAACCAGAATTGCAGAAAAAAGGCGAAACCAAAGTAGCAGAACTAGCCCGATTATTAAGGGCAAACTCGGCCAATGGCAAAAAAGTCACCCAATCATCCTGATCAGCAGAAACAAAACATCTTAAATAAGTTTCCAACGTCTGATTAGTTAGCTCGGTTTGACCATTCGTCTGAGGATAGAAGGCAGACGAAAAAGACAAATCAATGCCCATCTTAGCACAAAAGATCCACCAAAATCTGGACACAAACTGGGATCCTCTGTCAGACACAATATTTTCAGGGATGCTGTGCAAGCGAACCACATTCTGAAAAAATAGAGGAACCAAATTGCAGGAGGAAGGCAACTTAGGCAAGGGCACCAAATGGACCATTTTGGAAAAACGATCACACACCACCCAGATGACAGACATTCTCTGAGAGACTGGAAGATCCGAAATAAAATCCATGGAAATGTGCGTCCAAGGCCTCTTCGGGACAGGCAAAGGCAAAAGCAAACCGCTGGCACGAGAACAGCAAGGCTTAGCCCGAGCACAAATCCCACAGGACTGCACAAAGGAACGCACATCCCGCGACAAGGAAGGCCACCAGAAGGACCTAGCCACCAAATCTCTGGTACCAAAAATCCCAGGATGTCCTGCCAACACCGAAGAATGAACCTCGGAAATAACTCTGCTGGTCCATCTATCTGGGACAAACAGTCTCTCTGGTGGGCAACGGTCCGGTCTATCGGCCTGAAATTTCTGCAGCACTCGTCGCAAATCTGGGGAAATGGCAGACAAAATCACTCCCTCTCTGAGGATACCAGCCGGCTCTGAAACTCACGGAGAGTCAGGCACAAAACTCCTAGAAAGAGCATCAGCCTTCACGTTCTTCGAACCAGGCAGGTACGAGACCACGAAATCGAAACGGGAGAAAAACAACGACCAACGAGCCTGTCTAGGATTCAGCCGCTTGGCAGACTCGAGATAAATCAGATTTTTGTGATCAGTTAAGACCACTACACGATGCTTAGCTCCCTCAAGCCAATGTCGCCACTCCTCAAATGCCCACTTCATAGCCAACAACTCCCGATTACCAACATCATAATTTCGCTCAGCAGGCGAAAACTTTCTTGAAAAGAAAGCACAAGGCTTCATCACAGAGCAATCAGAGCTTCTCTGCGACAAAACAGCCCCTGCTCCAATCTCAGAAGCATCAACCTCGACCTGAAAAGGAAGAGAGACATCAGGCTGACACAAAACTGGAGCCGAAGAAAACCGGCGCTTCAGCTCCCGAAAGGCTTCCACGGCCGCAGGAAACCAATTAGTCACATCAGAACCCTTCTTGGTCAAATCCGTCAAGGGTTTAACCATGCCAGAAAAAATAGCAATGAAGCGACGGTAAAAATTAGCAAAACCCAAGAACTTCTGAAGACTCTTAACAGATGTAGGCTGAGTCCAGTCATGAATAGCCTGGACCTTGACTGGGTCCATCTCAATAGTAGAAGGAGAAAAAATAAAACCCAAAAAGGAAACCTTCTGTACTCCGAAGAGACATTTAGAGCCCTTCACAAATAAGGCATTAGCACGCAGGACCTGAAATACCATCCTGACCTGCTTCACATGGGACTCCCAGTCCTCAGAAAAGACCAAAATGTCATCCAGATACACAATCATAAATTTATCCAGATATTCTCGGAAGATGTCATGCATGAAGGACTGGAACACAGAAGGAGCATTAGAGAGTCCAAAAGGCATCACCAAGTGCTCAAAATGGCCTTCGGGCGTATTAAATGCTGTTTTCCATTCATCCCCCTGCTTAATGCGCACAAGGTTATACGCACCACGAAGATTTATCTTGGTGAACCAACTGGACCCCTTAATCCGAGCAAACAGATCAGACAACAATGGCAAAGGATACTGAAATTTGACCGTGATTTTATTTAGAAGACGATAATCTATACAAGGTCTCAGAGAACCATCCTTCTTGGACACAAAAAAGAATCCTGCACCAAGAGGGGAGGAGGACGGGCGAATATGTCCCTTCTCTAAAGACTCCTTTATATAGCTCCGCATTGCGGCATGTTCTGGCACAGACAAATTAAAAAGTCGTCCCTTAGGGAACTTACTACCAGGAATCAAATTTATAGCACAATCACAATCCCTGTGAGGAGGCAGGGCACCGGATCTGGGCTCATCAAATACATCATGGTAGTCCAACAAAAACTTAGGGACCTCAGAAGGAGTGGAAGAAGCAATTGATACCAAAGGAGCATCGCCATGAATCCCCTGGCAACCCCAACTTGACACAGACATAGCTTTCCAATCCAGAACTGGATTATGGGCCTGCAGCCATGGCAGACCCAACACGACAACATCATGCAAATTATGCAGCACAAGAAAGCGAATCACCTCCTGATGTACAGGAGTCAAGCACATGGTCACTTGAGTCCAATATTGAGGCTTATTCTCAGCCAATGGTGTAGCATCAATTCCCCTCAGTGGAATAGGGAATTCCAAAGGCTCCAGGACAAAACCACAGTGCCTGGCAAACGACAAATCCATCAGATTCAGGGCAGCACCTGAATCCACAAAAGCCATAACCGAGTAGGATGACAAAGAACAAATTAAAGTAACAGACAAAATGAATTTAGGCTGTATAGTACCAATGGTGACAGGTTTAGCGATTTTTTTAACGCGCTTAGAGCATGCTGAGATAACATGAGTTGAATCACCACAGTAAAAGCACAACCCATTTTGACGTCTATGATTTTGCCGCTCAATTCTGGTCAGAACTCGGTCACATTGCATAGACTCAGGTCTCTGTTCAGAAAACACCGCCAGATGGTGCACAGATTTGCGCTCCCGCAAACGCCGATCAATCTGAATGGCCAAAGCCATTGAGTCATTCAGACTTGCAGGAGTGGGGAACCCCACCATAACATTCTTAATGGCTTCAGAAAGACCTTCTCTGAAATTTGCAGCCAGGGCACACTCATTCCATTGAGTAAGCACCGACCATTTCCGAAATTTTTGACAATACACCTCAGCTTCATCCTGGCCCTGAGAAAGAGCCAGCAAGGCCTTTTCTGCCTGGTTCTCAAGATTAGGTTCCTCATAAAGCACTCCAAGCGCCAGAAAAAACGCATCCACATTCAGCAATGCAGGATCTCCTGGCACCAGAGAGAAGGCCCAATCTTGAGGGTCGCCACGTAACAAGGAGATAACAATTTTAACTTGCTGAGCGGAATCACCAGAGGAACGAGGTCTCAAAGATAGAAATAATTTACAATTATTCTTAAAATTCAGAAATCTAGATCTATCTCCAGAAAACAACTCAGGAATTGGTATTTTCGGCTCTGACATAGGGCTATGAACAACAAAATCCTGAATGCTTTGCACCCGTGCAGCAAGATGATCAACACTAGAAGTCAGACTCTGAATATCCATTTCTGCAGCTGAACACAAAACCACCCAGAGATTAAGGGGATGAGAGAAGCTGGACAGACTGCAGATAGATAGAAGAAAAAGATAGAGAGAAAAAAAAATTGTACTCAGGGCTTCTCTTATCCCACTTCTGCGATGCATTAAACACCTTTTTGGCCTGCTGTACTGTTATGATCCTAGTGGCTGAGGATCACAAAACGGACTAGCTAAGTTTATGAACATAGACACGAGCTCTAGGGAGGTGGTAACTGGACTGACCGCAAAACCTGATCCTAACCAAACACACTAAAGGCAGCCGGTGAACGTGCCTAAATTCCTGGACGTCTCGACGCAGCCTGAGAAACTATCTACTCCTGGAGGGAAAATAAGACCTCACTTGCCTCAAGAGAAATCACCCCAAAGATATAGGAAGCCCCCAACAAATAATAACGGTGAGGTAAGGGGAAAACACAAACGTAGAAATGAAAACAGATTAAGCAAATGAGGCCCGCTAATACTAGATAGCAGAAGACAGATAGGGAACTGTGCGGTCAGTAAAAAACCCTATGCAAAATATCCACGCTGAGAATACAAGAACCCCCACACCAACTAACGGTGTGAGGGGAGAAACTCAGCCCCCTAGAGCTACCAGCAAGCAAGGAAATCACATATTAGCAAGCTGGACAAAAATAAACCAAGAAACATGTGACCACTGATGGTCAAAAAATGAACCAAGCAAAACTTAGCTTCTCTTAAAGAGACTGATAACGAAGGACTGCAGGAGAGCTCCAAAATAGCACTGAAGACATTGACAGCAGGCAACAACTGAGAGTCCAGGTGAACTAAATAGGAAACCAGCTAAGAGATAATGAGACAGCTGATCCTGCCTCAGACCTGCAGAATGACACAAAGAACCACCAGAGGGAGCCCAAAGACAGCACTCACACAGTACCAGTTGTGACTACAAGAGGGAGCCCAAAAACAGAGTTCACAACACTTGGGCCTACTAACGGTGTCTGCCGCTCCTTGGTGTTCTGCTCCTTTGAACAAAGCTGAGCTTCAATTTTCAAGCTTTCGCCCTACGTAAAATATGAAAATGCATTTGGCCTACTTGTTTGGTTGGGCCTACTAACGATGTCTGCCGCTCCTTGATGTTCTACTTCACTGAACAAAGCAGTGCCGCCTGTTTACTCCTGTTACCAATTTTGAACTGCATTTGCCCACTTTATTACTTGGGCCTACTAACTGTGTCTGCCACTCATTACAGTTTTCCTCCACTGAACAAAGCAATGCCGCCTGTTTAGTCCTGTTACCAATTTTGAACTGCATGTAGCCTACTTTATTCTTTGGGCCTATAACTGTGTTTCCTCCTCATCCTGCATATTGCCCAGCCACTGCTAGATGAGTCTGCTGGTACATTGACCCAGACCACTACATTCCCCTTGCTCTCTACACAGCCAGAATCTGACCCTGCTGAAAGTCAGGTTCCAATTCCCGGATACTATACCACCTTACACAGGGACAAAGAGGAAGGTGCAGATGAAAGTGCAGGTTCCTTCATCAGATGGGGGCATACTCTTTGGCACTGGCACAGGGCCCCTCATAGTATGCAAAAGTGTCTCTGGCAGTGGGAGGTGCCGCCCACCGTCAAACACACCCCCGTACTATGAGGGGCCCTGTGCCAGTGCCAACTAGTGGGCCCCCCTGCTTGCTCAGGATCACAGCACTTGCAAAGTTGAAATACTTACCTCTCCCTGCTCCACCGCCGTGACGTATTCCGCGTTTCCCACGAAAATCTTGATCCAGCCCTACCCCCCACAACTTTAGCCAAATGACCCCATGTTTTCAATGCCTATTATTATTAGGTAAATTAAGATTGACAAGCTTAAGTAACAAGAATTGATGTTTTTGGCATTACAATGGGCACTGTAGGTGTTTTCCTCCTGTCCTCCACTCACTGCTGACTTTGCTTCCCCATTGACTTGCATTGGGTTTCGTGTTTCAGTCGGCTCCCCGACTTTTTGCAATAATCGGCCGATTTCACCCGACCTGACTTTTGAGAAAGTCAGGTTTCGCGAAACCCGACTCGATCCTAAAAAAGTTAAAGTCGCTCAACTCTAGTGCTGACTACTCCTGTCTGTGCACTCTTCTTTGACCTGTCTACCCCATGTGCTATCCCCCTTGTCTGCTGTCTATCTCCATCCTGTGCTGTGTTCTCCCCTCATGTGCTGTCCTGTATGAGCTGTCTCCCCCCTGTGCTCTGACTCTCTCACCCCTGTGCGCTTTCTCTCTCCCATCTACTGTCTTCTCCTCTCATGTCATCTCTTCTTTGACCTGTGTACCCCATGTGCTCTCCCCTTTGTCTGCTCTCTCCACCACTTTGCTGTCTTCTTCCCTTTTGTGTTCTCTAGTTTGAGCTGTGTCCCCCTGAATTCATGCAGTCACAGTAAATCAGAACGCTGCCACCTTTGTGCAGGCAGATAGTGGTGGTCACATTAAGACTGTGCATGCGCTCATCCTGTGCAAAGATGGCGGCGATCAGTGAATCATTCAGCTGATCCTGGTGGCGGCGTGTTCACGTCGGTGTTCCGCTGGTGGTACCACGCAAGAGGCTGCATACGACTTCTACAGTGTGTGTGTGTGTGAGTGTGTGTGGCGCGTACAGCGTATACAGTGTGTGTGTGTATGGTGTGCATGTCGTATACAGGGTGTGTGTGTGGTGCGTACAGCGTATATTGTGTGTGTGTTGTGACGGTGTTCAGCTGGTGGTACCGTGCAAGAGGCTGGTACCACCAGCAGTTTCCTTATTGAGACACCCATCACTTGGGTGTCCCAATATGGAGGTCAGTGAACTTCCGCCGCTAGGAATACTGGGATCTGGACACATCTGGATTAAACAGGATGTGAAGACATTACAAGGAAAGTGTATGTATATATATATATATATATATATATATATATATATATATATATATATATATATATATATATACACTCACTGGCCACTTTATTAGGTACACCTGTCCAACTTCTTGTTAACACTTAATTTCTAATCAGCCAATCACATGGCGGCAACTCAGTGCATTTAGGCATGTAGACATGGTCAAGACAATCTCCTGCAGTTCAAACCGAGCATCAGTATGGGGAAGAAAGGTGATTTGAGTGCCTTTGAACGTGGCATGGTTGTTGGTGCCAGAAGGGCTGGTCTGAGTATTTCAGAAACTGCTGATCTACTGGGATTTTCACGCACAACCATCTCTAGGGTTTGCAGAGAATGGTCCGAAAAAGAAAAAAAATCCAGTGAGCGGCAGTTCTGTGGGCGGAAATGCCTTGTTGATGCCAGAGAAGTCAGAGGAGAATGGGCAGACTGGTTCGAGCTGATAGAAAGGCAACAGTGACTCAAATCGCCACCCGTTACAACCAAGGTAGGCCTAAGAGCATCTCTGAACGCACAGTGCGTCGAACTTTGAGGCAGATGGGCTACAGCAGCAGAAGACCACACCGGGTACCACTCCTTTGAGCTAAGAACAGGAAACTGAGGCTACAATTTGTACAAGCTCATCGAAATTGGACAGTAGAAGATTGGAAAAACGTTGCTTGGTCTGATGAGTCTCGATTTCTGCTGCGA
This sequence comes from Ranitomeya variabilis, assembly GCF_051348905.1. Classification (NCBI taxonomy): domain Eukaryota; kingdom Metazoa; phylum Chordata; class Amphibia; order Anura; family Dendrobatidae; genus Ranitomeya; species Ranitomeya variabilis. The sequence goes on along the minus strand of NC_135232.1, from coordinate 1,124,476,893 downwards.
CATTCGGATGGTAGGGTCAGAATTTGCCGTAAACAACATGAAAGCATGGATCCATCCTGCCTTGTATGGAGCATCTTTGGGATGTGCAGCCGACAAATCTGCGGCAACTGTGTGATGCCATCATGTCAATATGGACCAAAATCTCTGAGGAATGCTTCCAGCACCTTGTTGAATCTATGCCACGAAGAATTGAGGCAGTTCTGAAGGCAAAAGGGGGTCCAACCCGTTACTAGCATGGTGTACCTAATAAAGTGGCCGGTGAGTGTATATATATACACTGCTCAAAAAAATAAAGGGAACACTTAAACATCAGAATCTAACTCCAAGTAAATCAAACTTCTGTGAAATCAAACTGTCCACTTAGGAAGCAACACTAATTGACAATCAATTTAATATGCTGTTGTGCAAATGGAATAGACAACAGATGGAAATTATTGGCAATTATCAAGACACCCTTGTCATGATATGTACTATTGCTCTGTCCTGTATTTGAATAATATGCCATTTGATGTATGTAACTGTTCTCTGGTCTCTATTACCTGTAATTTATGTATTTTCTTGTGCTGGGAGTTCACCTGTAACAATATGTCTCCTTCCCCCAATACTTGCAGCCCTAAGCTATAATGTCATTAAGCTTTGTCAACCCCACTAGTGACAGAATAGCCATTCTTCCTCACAGCAGGTGGCTAGTCAAATGTACATACTAGATAGACTAAGCGGAGCCGACCAGTCTAGAATCTTCTGGTGGACCCAACCATTGAATAGAAGGTGTGACCCCTACCCCCCTTCATGGGCGGATCCCAGGAGCTCAGACAATCCATTCTTATTTTTGAGATGAGATGTGAGTTGATCCTTAAAGGAGAAGGAGTGGGGATTCTTAGCTGAGGCAAGACCCCACGTCCATCTGTGACTGCGGAAGCGAACGGGGCGAGACTTGAGCTGAGGACATATCTCGTCGTTCATGAGATTGTTTTGGGATCTGTTGGACTCATGGAAGGACTATTGTTTTGTTTATCAGGTGCGGGATTACTGGAAAGCACCTCCAGATCTGTTTCTTTACTTGGACTTATTGTGGACTTCTCGTGGACTTGAAGGACATTATGGATATTTGATGTTGTATGCTCCCTGCTTTAATAAATCTCGTTGGATCGTCCCTCGGCCTGTTGTCCCTTCTTGCTCTGTTGTGCACCTTGTCACAAACTGGTTGGCAGCAGAGGGATCAGAGCAGAAGGAATGGAGGACAATGGCCCAACATCGGGAACCAGCAACGCAGAGTACAAGAACTGGACTTTGGGGAGCCTACAATCAAAGGCCCGTGAAGTAGGAGTCCGTTTTAATGGACTCTCCAAGGAGCAGCTAATTGAGGCTTTGGAAGGAGTTTGCCTGCAAGATGACGCTGAGGAAGGACCCTCAAAGCAAATGGAGGACAGACTGCAGCCGGAGGTAAATACCCCAAAAAGTCAGTGGGCTGTATGGTACGAGGAGGAGATGGCATTGATGGGAGAAGAGGCCACCATAGACAATAAAAGGGAGGCCATTCACAGAGCTCAGGAGAGGGAGGCCATTCACAGAGCCGAGGAGAGGGAGGCCATTCACAGAGCTCAGGAGATGGCATTGCTGGAGAGGCAGATCGCTTTGGAAGCAGCTAGAAGCTCCAGACAGACTGTAACCCCAGCACCCACCATGAGGGAACTCCCTAGAGTGTCCCGCAAAGACTTTAAGCCCTTTAATGAGGCTGCAGGTGACATTGAGGGCTTCTTCCAGGACTTTGAGCATCAGTGTCGATTAATGGAAGTCCCGGAAAGGGAGCAAGTCCGACATCTTGTGGGGCTCTTAGAGGGTGGAGCTGACGAAACCTATAGAGCTATGGACCCTCGTGGGAACCATGAGTATGCGGAGATTAAACAGACTATTTTAGAACATTATGCTGTGACACCAGACACTTACAGAACTCAGTTCCGTACTTTAGAATGTGATGGGGAAGTGTCTTTTAAGATATATGCTCATAGACTCAAACAAATATGTCGTCGCTGGCTGGAGGCAGAGGAGGCCTTAACCTGGAACACCTTTCTCCAGGTTATCCTAAAAGAACAATTCTTTGCCCAGTGCCCCGTTGAGATCAGGGAATGGGTGCGTGAGAGGAGACCAGCGACAGTGGAAGAAGCTGCATCTTTTGCTGATGAGCCTCTCACCATCAAGCCTCAGTGGAGGGTTCTGTTAGAGGATCGAGAGAGGCCTACCAGCTCCACAACACTGGTGGCCCCCAGTTCTTCTGTCCCCATTGTTCCCCGTTCCTCTAAGCCACCACCTCATGCTGATACCCGTGTAAATGTGCCTCCAGTTGCTTCTACTGCATTTTCTGGAATACGACGAGGAGAGGAAGTAGCAGACCGCAGGTGTTATGGTTGTGGGCATCTGGGGCATCTGCAGGCCTCATGCCCAGCCAACCCATGGAAGAGTCATCCTCAAACCCCTACAGCACCTTCAGGTGGGAGCCGGCCTCCAGGTTCCCTTACCCCTCGCCCAAAAGGATGCCTTGGATGGAGTGAGACCAAGCACAGATGATATCGATGTGGGCAGCCGGGGCATCTGCAAGCCTCCTGCCCAGCTGTTCAAATGAGGATTGATCCTGTACCCAGTCGTATTATTAATTATGTACAGCCAAGTGCCATGGAGGAAGACATGTCACCACTACGTGAGGACTGGCCTAGTGCCTCACCCACCCATGTTGCACCACTAGGAGTTTATGGTGTGCGACCCGCAGCTATGATGACTTCTGCTCATCGAGGTAAGCACTTGCAGGAGGTCGTGCTAGATGGACAGAGACTTATTGGATTTTGTGACTCAGGGGCTTTCCTCACACTGGCTGATCCCCGAGTGGTTCGGCCTGAGGCAATCCATAGAGGACCTGGGATTGTCATTGAACTGGCTGGTGGACAATGGAGGACTATTCCCACAGCCACTGTGGATCTGAACTTTGGTTTTGGGGTCAGGCGATGTGTGGTTGGGGTGATGGGTGGTCTGCCTGCAGATGTTCTCCTGGGCAATGATGTGGGAGAGCTACGATGCCAATTCGTGGGTACATGAAGCCACATGTAAGTTACGCTCTGCCTGTGTGTACTTAACCAGCGACCTGTAGAGGTCCCTAGTACATACACAAATTGGGAGGGGAAGGGATTTGTTGTGATTTTGCTTTTTGCTCCCTCTAGTGGTCATTAGTGATTTGACTCTGGAGCTTCTGTCTTTTCCTATATCCTCACCTGGGCCGTTAGTTCAGGGGCGTTGCTATATAAGCTCCCTGGACCTTCAGTTCAATGCCTGGCATCGTTGAAATCAGAGCTAATCTGTTGTGCTCTTGTCCTATGATCCTGGTTCCTGTATTTCAAGCTAAGTCTGCTTCCTTGCTTTTTGCTTTTGTTTAGTTTGGTATTTTTGTCCAGCTTGTTCCAATCTGTATCCTGACCTTTGCTGGAAGCTCTAGGGGGCTGGTGTTCTCCCCCCAGACCGTTAGACGGTTCGGGGGTTCTTGAATCTCCAGCGTGGATTTTTATAGGGTTTTTGTTGACCAGATAAGTTATCTTGCTATATTCTGCTATTAGTAAGCTGGCCTCTCTTTGCTGAACCTTGTTCATTTCTGTGTTTGTCATTTCCTCTTACCTCACCGTTATTATTTGTGGGGGGCTTGTATCTTGCTTTGGGGTCCCTTCCTCTGGAGGCAAGAGAGGTCTTTGTTTTCTTCTCCTAGGGGTAGTTAGATTCTCCGGCTGGCGCGAGTCATCTAGCGATCACCGTAGGCATGATCCCCGGCTACTTCTAGTGTTGGCGTTAGGAGTAGCTATTTGGTCAACCCAGTTACCACAGCCCTATGAGCTGGATTTTTGAATCTCGCAGACTTACACGTTCCTCTGAGACCCTGTCCACTGGGGTCACAACAGTATGCCAGGCCAGTATTAAATGTTTAATGCATTGCAGAAGTGGGATTATAAGAAAGAAAATTTTGAGTTTTTTTTTTTCTCCCTCTCTCATTTTTTTTTTTCTTTTCCCCTTTACCTCAGAGTGGCTTAAGCTTGCTGCAGACATGAATGTCCAGACCTTGATTACAAGTGTGGACCAGCTTGCCGCTCGTGTGCAGGGTATACAAGATTATGTTACCAGAAATCCTAGGTCTGAACCCAAGATTCCGATTCCTGAACTGTTTTCAGGAGACCGATTTAAGTTTAGGAATTTCAGGAATAATTGTAAATTGTTTTTGTCCCTGAAACCTTGTTCGTCTGGAGACTCTGCTCAACAAGTAAAAATTGTTATTTCATTCTTACGGGGTGACCCTCAAGATTGGGCTTTTTCGTTGGCGCCAGGAGATCCGGCATTGGCTGATATTGATGCGTTTTTTCTGGCGCTCGGTTTACTTTATGAGGAACCCAATCTTGAGATTCAGGCAGAGAAAGCCTTGCTGGCTATGTCTCAGGGCCAGGACGAGGCTGAGGTGTATTGCCAAAAATTTCGGAAATGGTCCGTGCTGACACATTGGAACGAGTGTGCACTGGCCGCTAATTTTAGAAATGGCCTTTCTGAGGCCATTAAGAATGTTATGGTGGGTTTTCCCATTCCCACAGGTCTGAATGATACCATGTCCCTGGCTATTCAAATTGACCGGCGGTTGCGGGAGCGCAAAACCGCATATTCCCTCATGTTGTTGTCTGAACAGACACCTGATGTGATGCAATGTGATAGAATCCTGACTAGAAATGAGAGGAAAATTCATAGACGCCGGAATGGCTTGTGCTACTACTGTGGTGATTCTACACATGTTATCTCAGCATGCTCTAAACGTATATCTAAGGTTGTTAGTCCTGTCACCGTTGGTAATTTGCATCCTAAGTTTATTCTGTCTGTAACTTTGATTTGCTCACTGTCATCTTATCCTGTCATGGCGTTTGTAGATTCAGGTGCTGCCCTGAGTCTTATGGATCTCTCATTTGCTAAGCGCTGTTGTTTTATTCTTGAACCATTAGAAAATCCTATCCCTCTTAGGGGTATTGATGCTACGCCATTAGCAGAAAATAAACCGCAGTATTGGACACAGGTTACCATGTGCATGACTCCTGAACACCGCGAGGTGATACGTTTTCTCGTTCTACATAAAATGCATGATTTGGTTGTTTTGGGGCTGCCATGGTTACAGACCCATAATCCAGTCCTTGACTGGAAGGCTATGTCAGTGTCTAGTTGGGGCTGTCGTGGTATTCATGAGGATTCCCTGCCTGTGTCTATTGCTTCTTCTACGCCTTCGGAAGTTCCGGAGTATTTGTCTGATTATCAGGATGTCTTTAGCGAGTCCAGGTCCAGTGCATTGCCTCCTCATAGGGAATGTGACTGTGCAATAGATTTGATTCCAGGCAGTAAATTTCCTAAGGGAAGACTGTTTAATCTGTCGATACCTGAACATACCGCTATGCGTTCATATATCAAGGAGTCTCTGGAGAAAGGACACATCCGTCCGTCTTCTTCCCCTCTTGGTGCGGGATTCTTTTTTGTGGCTAAAAAGGACGGATCTTTGAGGCCTTGTATTGACTATCGGCTTTTAAATAAGATCACTGTCAAATTTCAGTATCCTTTGCCGCTGTTGTCTGACTTGTTTGCCCGGATTAAAGGTGCCAAGTGGTTTACCAAGATAGACCTTCGTGGTGCGTACAACCTTGTGCGCATTAAGCAAGGGGATGAATGGAAAACCGCATTCAATACGCCCGAAGGTCATTTTGAGTACTTGGTGATGCCTTTTGGGCTCTCTAATGCCCCTTCAGTTTTTCAGTCCTTTATGCATGACATTTTCCGGAACTATCTGGATAAATTTTTGATCGTTTATCTGGATGATATTTTGGTTTTTTCTGATAATTGGGACTCGCATGTGGAGCAGGTCAGGATGGTCTTTAAAATTTTGCGTGAAAATTCTTTGTTTGTCAAGGGCTCAAAGTGTCTTTTTGGTGTACAGAAGGTTCCCTTTTTGGGGTTCATTTTTTCCCCTTCTGCTGTGGAGATGGACCCAGTCAAGGTCCGAGCTATTCTTGATTGGACTCAGCCCTCGTCAGTTAAGAGTCTTCAGAAGTTCTTGGGTTTCGCTAACTTCTACCGTCGTTTTATCGCTAACTTTTCTAGCATTGTGAAACCTTTGACGGATATGACCAAGAAGGGCTCCGATGTGGTTAATTGGGCTCCTGCTGCCGTGGAGGCTTTCCAGGAGTTGAAACGTCGGTTTACTTCGGCGCCTGTTTTGTGCCAGCCTGATGTCTCGCTTCCCTTTCAGGTTGAGGTGGATGCTTCAGAGATTGGAGCAGGGGCCGTTTTGTCGCAGAGAGGCCCTGGTTGCTCTGTTATGAGACCTTGCGCCTTTTTCTCTAGGAAGTTTTCGCCTGCGGAGCGAAATTATGATGTGGGCAATCGGGAGTTGTTGGCCATGAAATGGGCATTTGAGGAGTGGCGTCATTGGCTCGAGGGTGCTAAGCATCGTGTGGTGGTCTTGACTGATCACAAAAATCTGATGTATCTCGAGTCTGCTAAACACCTGAATCCTAGACAGGCCCGCTGGTCATTGTTTTTCTCCCGTTTTGACTTTGTTGTCTCGTATTTACCAGGTTCAAAAAATGTGAAGGCCGATGCTCTTTCCAGGAGCTTTGTGCCTGATGCTCCTGGAGTCGCTGAACCTGTTGGTATTCTTAAGGATGGTATTATCTTGTCAGCTATTTCTCCAGATCTGCGACGTGTGTTGCAGAGATTTCAGGCTGATAGGCCTGATTCTTGTCCACCTGACAGACTGTTTGTGCCTGATAAGTGGACCAGCAGAGTCATTTCCGAGGTTCATTCCTCGGTGTTGGCAGGTCACCCAGGAATTTTTGGCACCAGAGATCTGGTGGCCAGATCCTTTTGGTGGCCTTCCTTGTCTAGGGATGTGCGGTCATTTGTACAGTCCTGTGGGACTTGTGCTCGAGCTAAGCCTTGCTGTTCTCGTGCCAGCGGGTTGCTCTTGCCCTTGCCTGTCCCTAAGAGACCTTGGACACATATCTCCATGGATTTCATTTCTGATCTTCCGGTGTCTCAAGGCATGTCTGTTATCTGGGTGATATGTGATCGCTTCTCCAAGATGGTCCATTTGGTTCCTTTGCCTAAGCTGCCTTCCTCTTCCGATCTGGTTCCTGTGTTTTTCCAGAACGTGGTTCGTTTGCACGGCATCCCTGAGAATATTGTGTCAGACAGAGGATCCCAGTTCGTTTCCAGGTTCTGGCGATCCTTTTGTAGTAGGATGGGCATTGACTTGTCGTTTTCGTCTGCTTTCCATCCTCAGACTAATGGACAGACGGAGCGAACTAATCAGACTTTGGAGGCTTATTTGAGGTGTTTTGTCTCTGCTGATCAGGACGATTGGGTGACCTTCTTGCCGTTGGCTGAGTTTGCCCTTAATAATCGGGCTAGTTCCGCCACCTTGGTTTCGCCGTTTTTCTGCAACTCTGGTTTCCACCGTCGTTTTTCTTCGGGTCATGTGGAACCTTCTGACTGCCCTGGGGTGGATTCTGTGGTGGATAGGTTGCAGCGGATCTGGAATCTTGTGGTGGACAACTTGAAGTTGTCACAGGAGAGGGCTCAGCGCTTTGCCAACCGCCGCCGCGGTGTGGGTCCCCGACTACGTGTTGGGGATTTGGTGTGGCTTTCTTCCCGCTTTGTTCCTATGAAGGTTTCCTCTCCCAAATTTAAACCTCGTTTTATTGGTCCTTACAAGATATTGGAAATCCTTAATCCTGTATCCTTTCGCCTGGATCTTCCTGTGTCGTTTGCTATCCACAACGTGTTTCATAGGTCCTTGTTGCGGCGGTACGTTGTGCCTGTGGTTCCTTCTGCTGAGCCTCCTGCTCCGGTGTTGGTTGAGGGCGAGTTGGAGTACGTGGTGGAGAAGATCTTGGATTCTCGTCTCTCCAGGCGGAGGCTTCAGTACCTGGTCAAGTGGAAGGGCTATGGTCAGGAAGATAATTCCTGGGTGGTCGCCTCTGATGTTCATGCGGCCGATTTAGTTCGAGCCTTTCACGCCGCTCGTCCTGATCGCCCTGGTGGTCGTGGTGAGGGTTCGGTGACCCCTCACTAAGGGGGGGGTACTGTTGTGATTTTGCTTTTTGCTCCCTCTAGTGGTCATTAGTGATTTGACTCTGGAGCTTCTGTCTTTTCCTATATCCTCACCTGGGCCGTTAGTTCAGGGGCGTTGCTATATAAGCTCCCTGGACCTTCAGTTCAATGCCTGGCATCGTTGAAATCAGAGCTAATCTGTTGTGCTCTTGTCCTATGATCCTGGTTCCTGTATTTCAAGCTAAGTCTGCTTCCTTGCTTTTTGCTTTTGTTTAGTTTGGTATTTTTGTCCAGCTTGTTCCAATCTGTATCCTGACCTTTGCTGGAAGCTCTAGGGGGCTGGTGTTCTCCCCCCGGACCGTTAGACGGTTCGGGGGTTCTTGAATCTCCAGCGTGGATTTTTATAGGGTTTTTGTTGACCAGATAAGTTATCTTGCTATATTCTGCTATTAGTAAGCTGGCCTCTCTTTGCTGAACCTTGTTCATTTCTGTGTTTGTCATTTCCTCTTACCTCACCGTTATTATTTGTGGGGGGCTTGTATCTTGCTTTGGGGTCCCTTCCTCTGGAGGCAAGAGAGGTCTTTGTTTTCTTCTCCTAGGGGTAGTTAGATTCTCCGGCTGGCGCGAGTCATCTAGCGATCACCGTAGGCATGATCCCCGGCTACTTCTAGTGTTGGCGTTAGGAGTAGCTATTTGGTCAACCCAGTTACCACAGCCCTATGAGCTGGATTTTTGAATCTCGCAGACTTACACGTTCCTCTGAGACCCTGTCCACTGGGGTCACAACAGGGATTGTCATGATATGTACTTTTGCCCTGTCCTATATTTGAATAATATGCCATTTGATGCATGTAACTGTTCTCTGGTCTCTATTAGCTGTAATTTATGTATTTTCTTGTGCCGGGAGTTCACCTGTAACAATATGTCTCCTTCCCCCAATACATGCAGCCCTAAGCTATAATGTAATTAAGCTTTGTCAACCCCACTAGTGAAAGAATAGCCATTCTTCCTCACAGCAGGTGGCTAGTCAAATGTACATAGTAGATAGACTAAGCGGAGCCGACCAGTCTAGAATCTTCTGGACGACCTAACCATTGAATAGAAGGTGTGACCCCCTACCCCCCTTCATGGGCGGATCCCAGGAGCTCAGACAATCCATTCTTATTTTTGAGATGAGATGTGAGTTGATCCTTAAAGGAGAAGGAGTGGGGATTCTTAGCTGAGGCAAGACCCCACATCCATCTGTGACTGCGGAAGCGAACGGGAGAGACTTGAGCTGAGGATATATCTCGTCATTCGTGAGATTGTTTTGGGATCTGTTGGACTCGTGGAAGGACTATTGTTTCGTTTATCGGGTGCGGGATTAGTGGAAGGCACCTCCAGATCTGTTTCTTTACTTGGACTTATTGTGGACTTCTCATGGACTTGAAGGACATTATGGATATTTGATGTTGTATGCTCCCTGCTTTAATAAATCTTGTTGGATCGTCCCTCGGCCTGTTGTCCCTTCTTGCTCTGTTGTACACCCTGTCACAACCCTCAATAAAGGAGTGGTTCTGCAGGTGGCGACCACAGACCACATCTCAGTACCAATACTTTCTGGCTGATGTTTTGGTCACTTTTGAATGTTGGTTGTGCTTTCACACTTGTGGTAGCATGAGATGGACTCTACAACCCACACAAGTAGCTCATGTTCTGCAGCTCATCCAGGATGGCACATCAATGCGAGCTGTAGCAAGAAGGTTTGCTGTGTCTGTCAGCGTAGTGTCCAGAGGCTGGAGGCGCTACCAGAAGACAGGCCAACACACCAGGAGATGTAGAGGGGGCCGTAGGAGGGCAACAGCCCAGCAGCAGGACGCTACCTCAGCCTTTGTGAATGGAGGAACAGGAGGAGCACTGCCAGAGCCCTGCAAAATGACCTCCAGCAGGCCACAAATGTGCATGTGTCTGCACAAACGGCTAGAAACCGACTCCATGAGGATGGTCTGAGTGCCCGACGTCCACAGATGGGGGTTGTGCTCACAGCCCAACACCGTGCAGGACGTTTGGCATTTGGCACAGAAAACCAGATTTGGCAAATTCCCCACTATTGCCCTGTGCTTTTTACAGATGAAAACAGGTTCACACTGAGCACATGTGACAGACGTGATGGAGTCTGGAGACGCCGGTTTGGCAGTGGGTCAGTAATGGTGTGGGGTGGAATTTCTTTGGAGGGCCACACAGCCCTCCATGTGCTCATCAGAGGTAGCCTGACTGCCATTAGGTACTGAGATGAGATTCTCAGACCACTTGTGAGACCATATGCTGGTGCGGATGGCCCTGGGTTCCTCCTAATGCAGGACAGTGCCATGCCTCATGCTGCTGGAGTGTATTAGCAGTTCCTGCAAGATGAAGGCCTTGAAGCTATGGACTGGCCCGCCCGTTCCCCAGACCTGAATCCAATTGAGCACATCTAGGACATCATGTCTCGCTCCATCCACCAACGTCATGTTGCACTACAGACTGTCCAGGAGTTGGCAGATGATTTAATCCAGGTCTGGGAGGAGATCCGTCAGGAGACCATTCGCTGCCTCATCAGAAGCATGCCCAGGCGTTGTACAGTAGGGTGGTCATACAGGCACGTGGAGGCCACACACAATACTAAGCATCTTTTCCTTGTCATGAGGCATTTCCACTGAAGTTGGATCAGCCTGTAATTTGATTTTCCACTTTGATTTTGAGTATCATTCCAAATCCAGACCTCCATGAGATATTCATCATTGATTTACATTGATAATTGTTATGTTTTATAGTTCTGAACACATTCCTCTATGCAATGAATACAAATTTGCAACTGGAATATTTCATTCAGATATATCTAGGATGTGGTAATTTAGTGTTCCCTTTATTTTTTTTAGCAGTATATATATATATATATATATATATATATATATATATATATATATATATATTTCCAGTGCTACATGTGTCGATTTTGTGTTTTGATATTGTGTTTTTCATGTTTGATTTTCAGTCACTGGTTATGTGCTGTAGACTTTAGTTCAAGTTGCATGCAAATCTTAGGCTGTGTTCACACATTACTTTTTTGCTACATTTTTTTTCTGCAGCCAAAACCTGATCTATGGGCAGTAAAAAAAATCTGCAGACAAAAAGCGGGTTTTGCTGGCTTTTTTGCTACTTTTCTTACTGCGTTTTTTTACTGAGTTTTCAGGATCCCAAAGTTCGGCTTTGTTTCCACCAAAGAAGCATGCAAAATGCAAGGTGCTAGGGAATGAATGCAAGACATATATGAAACCATAAGACATTTTTGGATTAAAAAAAAGGGCTATTCGACCACATGTTGCGTTTCTGCTGCATTTTTTGTCTGCAGCTTTTTTTTCACTGCTAAGAGATCAGGTTTTGGCCGCAGAAAAAAATTTCCGTGTGAACATAGACTAACATGCATTCCTCTTGTCTGTATATTGGCTGTTCTTTAATTTTTTGGGAGGGGAGTCGGGGGTTAACAACAAGATCACAGCTCTAAAATAGTGGCACCAATATTTTGGTCATGTGACTTGTCTGAGAATAGCTATTGACTGACGCATGTCACCATGTACCCCAATTTAAATCTGCAAGTCCAAATACAAGGTCCACCACTGATCTCTGCACACATCATAGAGAATGTCCGAATTACTCTCCATTTAAAGATAATAGAGAAAGGTCATAACTAGTGATGAGCGAATATACGCGTTGCTCGAGTATTCCCAAGCACGCTCGGGTGGTCTCCGAGTATTTGTTAGTGTTCGAAGATTTAGTTTTCATCGCGGCAGCTGAATGATTTACAGCTACTAGCCAGGCTGAGTACATGTGGGGTTGCCTGGTTGCTAGGGAATCCCCACATGTAATTAAGCTGGCTAGTAGCTGTAAATCATTCAGCTGCCACGATGAAAACTAAATCTCTGAACACTAACAAATACTTGGAGATCACCCAAGCGTGCTTGGGAAAACCCGAGCAACGAGTTTACTTAATCATCACTAGTAGTGTTGAGCGATACCTTCTGATATGCAAAGGTATCGGCATCGGATTGGATCGGCCGATACCCAAAAAATATCGGATATCGCCGATACCGATACCCAATACCAATGCATATCAATGGGACACAAAATATCGGAATGGTTCCCAGGGTCTGAAGGAGATGAAACTCTCCTTCAGGCCCTGGGATCCATATTCATGTATAAAATAAAGAATAAAAATAAAAAATGATATACTCACCCCTCGGATGGCCCCTGGCTCTCACCGGTCCAAGCGTCTGCCTCCGTTCCTAAGAATGCAGAGTGAAGGACCTTCGAAGACGTCGCGGCTTGTGATTGGTAGCGTGACCGCTCAAGTGACCGCTCACGCGACCAATCACAAGCCGCGACTTCATCGCAGGTCCTACACTCACTGCATTCTTAGGAACGGAGGCTGCCGGTTACATCGCTAAGGTCCAGGGTCCGCCGGAGGGGTGAGTATATCCATATTTTTTATTTTTATTCTTTATTTTTTACATGAATATGGATCCCAGGGCCTGAAGGAGAGTCTCCTCTCCTCCAGACCCTGGGAACCATACACTGGGAACTTCCAATTCCGATTTCCGATATCACAAAAATATCGGAACTCGGTATCGGAATTCCGATACAGCAAATATCGGCCGATACCCGATACTTGCGGTATCGGAATGTTCAACACTAATCACTAGTCATAACTCATCTCCTTATCCTCCATCCACAGTGATCTCTGCATAGATCATAGAGTATGCCCAGGACTTTCTCAAGATATTGGACAATGTATACTTCCTCCTCTTTACTGCACAGTGACCTCTGCACAGATCACAGAGTATGCTCACAACACTCTCCCATAAAACATAATAGACAAAGGTCATAATCTACCTCCAGTTCCTCTGCATAGATCATAGAGTATGCCCAAAACCCTCTCCCATGCAATATATCAGACAATGGATACTTCCTCCTCTTGGCTGCACAGTGATCTCTGCACAGATCACAGAGCGGGTCCACAACATTCTCACATAGAATATAGTCCAAGTCTGTTATTTCAATAAGGCTGTTGTAAGTCATGGCAACATTCACACATTCAGTATTTGGTCAGTATTTTACATCAGTATTTGTAAGCCAAAACCAGGAGTAGGTGTTAAATACAGAAGTGGTGACGTGTTTCTATTTTACTTTTCCGCTGATTGTTCCACTACTGATTTTGGCTTAACAAATACTGATGTAAAATACTGACCAAATACTCAACATGTGAACGTAGACTGTCTCTAAAGAGCAGCTGCCCAGGAACCAATCAAGAATGCCCCCAAAGTGATAAAACATCCTAAAAAAGGCCCATTTTTAGGCTGAAATAGCACAAGCTCTGCCTGCTCATAGTGGCAAAATTGGAACATTTGGTAATATGTAACTGCAGAAATAGAACACAAAAATCTACAATAGGAAATAAAACAGCAGAACAATACTAACTAGTGCAGGACTTAAAAGGGCTGAACACACATTCTCACTTTAAATCCTGGGTAATAAGGTGTACTGAAGTCCTGCCTAAGTCATGACATTGTGGTTTAGCTGTGCGCAGAGTGGATCAGACCTGCAGGTTAGTACAGTCCAGCCAATTCTATGCCCCCTTAAGCTCCGGCTGTTTATAAATTGCACTATGTAATCTGCCATGGGGTGTGCGTACATGTCAGTATGTGCAGCAAAGAAATCTGCAGGATATACTGATATGTGGGCAAGAAAAACACTTTGTAAAATACGGCCTTTTTTGCCATATATTTGCTGCAGTTTTTATGCATTTTTTAATTAGCTTTTATTTTCCTATTCATTAAATTAGGTGAAAACTGATCCAAGTATTGACATTTCTCAGATCTGAAGCTGCTTCCAATTTGCTGGGACAGTAAAATTCTGCATTTCTGGAGTCAAAAACGAACAGAAAAAAAATATGACACAAACGTGACCCATGAATATAGCCCAACACAGACCTGGAAGCTTCTATTTGCAGAAGCAATATTTCAAGAAACTGAAAAGAGCTTCCAGTTAAGATTTAACCCCTTCCAATCATGCCAATTTTCTGTTTTGGTGGTTTTGGTTTTTCCTCCCCTTCTTCCAGGAGCAATGCATGTTATGCATGTGCTGCATGTTATGTCATGATGGTGCAAATTAAGACACTATGTTCTCAATTCATCATTACTGTTTCTGGAATAATTTACTCCTTTATAGTGGCTTTTGTGTGTGTGCATTATTCTCTATACATTTTGCACCACTGTTTAAGTTGTTTTTCTTTTTTATGTTTTTTTTTTTCCTTGGACAATTTTGTTTATTCCAGATGTTTAAGACAGAGTCATGAAATGTGATTTTTACCAAATGTCACATTTGTTTGGTGCATCTTACTCAAGTCTCTGGAGTTAGGTTGCTGAAGGCATTTTCAATTTTATGCATCTATAGGCAGTAGTGACTTTTTAACGATTTTGTGACTTTTGTTGTTAGAAAACATCACAAACTAGATAGAGAAAAAAGTAGAGCATTCCTAATTTCTCAGTAAATTCAGAAACCTGGATGCTGTGGTAAAATTGGTAAAATTGGCTAATATGCATGTATAGAGAATAGAATACAAAAATCTACAATCAGAAAATAAAAACAGAATAAGAAAAAATATTAGGCAAGTATTGCGTTTAACAGGAACCTGTCACCAGGTTTTCACCCTATAAATTAAGGCCACCATCTTGAAGGCCACCTTTCCAGCGTACTGCAATGCTGCAAAAAAGTTCAAAATACCCTCTGCAGATCCCAAAAAAGACCTTCTAGTATACTCACTGACAGTGCATTCTGGCTAGATAGGCGTCTCTGGTTCTTGCCAAGGGCAGAGCTCAGTACTGTCATATGCATGACCTGGGAAAGGGCAAAGAATGCCAATAATCCAAAAGTAAAGCTAGTGGATGTGCACTACAGTACTTTTCTTGGTCCTCGGCAGCGCTGAGAGAGACACACCTGTAACATGGCGAGGTGCGGTAGCGGCCCATGGGGCACTCTACAGAAGCGCGCGGGCACATTACATGAAAGTGGAGGTCCAGGCTAGGTGTGTGGACTTGTGCTGAGAGGGAATTATGCTTGTGCAGTCCGAGTGTAACCAATATTGCTGGTTTACCAGGACCAGATGTTTCACAGTTCAATAAGGGAGACCGTCATCCACAAATAAATGCTTTACTAAATGGCAACTTGTTAAGGGTTATGTACAAGTGATAGTGAGTACAAAGTCTTGTAAACATTTCCTTTGCAACATGTAGCATTTTCCACACAGTTTCCTTCCTGAGTAGTATACTCCAGGGCTATTTATGTCCACTGTTTTCCTACTTTGCCCCAACCCAGCTTTAGTGCTACAGTCCTGACCAACAAGTCTTATTTACTTTACAGCGGTTCAACGTCTTATTTCTCCTACTGCTGTGCTGGTGACCCTTCAATAATCCCCGTACTCAGTCCTGTTTAAACCCATTGCCTTTCTACATCACAAACCCAATGTCTCGTGGCTAGGTGTCATCTCCTAGGGCTCTTCTCCAGAAGGCCACTCTTTCTCTCTTAGTCACTTTTCTTCAAGATCTCACTATCCCTCATTTCGGTCTCTTCGCATTTAGAATAACTCCAATAAGCAGCCCCAAACCTTCCACTCCAGACAATATTGCCTTCCCAGCAGGAAGCAGTCACACTTCCTTACACCAGCCCCTACCACTGTGGGTCAGTCCCAAATATTAACTCCTTCTATGCCTATAGTCAACTACACATATTATACTATACATGGCACAGGCAAACATCACAATGCAATTTACATGACACAATACTTACAAAAGACGCAAGACATTATTCACACTACAATACTTTGCGACGATAGGTGTCTTCAGGGGTAGGAACGTGACTGCAGCGGTCCACCATCATCATGCAATGCACCTGTGCAGGAGCACAATTAGGAGACACTGTATGGATGACTTAGGACACAACATCCACATAAAGCAATTAAGGAGGACGGTGATCATAAGGAGAGAGGAGGTACAGGAACAAGAGCATAGATGCCCATGGAACCATACCAAGCCGCCTATGAGTATAATAAAAGGGTTTTGGGGGGATAGGGGACTTATTTTTACAGCATTCTAGTAAACAGTAGAAGAGGCCTTAAAGGTGGTGGTGACCATACTTTATTATGAGGAAAACCTGGTGACAGGTTCCTTTTAAAGGAGCCCATAGAGTAAAACTGTCTTCTGCATAGTAGAAGACCTAAACATGTGCCATTTTGAAAAAAAAAATGGGTTAAAAAAGTCAGCAAATATAGCAAGACACAAAAATGGAAAAGTTAACAAGAAATCTCAAAGGATGAATATAGGTCAAAAGCTGTAGTCAGGGTGTTAGGCACAAACAAGCAGGGCATTTCAACAGAGCACATTTACAGGACACAAAATAGGGTACAGTCTCTCCCAATACCAGGCATTATATTGTACAATGTATAGTTTTATGGCCAGTAGCGAAAATAGGAACAGACACACAACTATATACAGGACCTAGTAAAGAAAAACATTCATCAGGTCAAACATGACGAGCTTTTACCCTTATTTTACTCACTGTACTGTATGTTCTTACTGAGGAGACCTTGCTCAAGGACAATTATTCAGAACAGTCTAAACACACTCTGCCAAAGAGTTTATCAGAGGTCTATAGTACATCAATTTGTTTTCCCCAAAGCTCTGAGATGTTATTTCATCATTACAGGTCTATGCATGTAGCGCCAACACAGCACACATCCCAGTCAGTCATTCTCTAGCGGAGAAGATGCACAAGACAGGGCATATGCCTAAGCTTTGTCCAGAAACTAGTTTACCCTTCTGGGCAAGTTGACACACTTCCAGAGGCCATTTACGAGGCATCAGGTAGGAAGATGCTCTCTTGTACCTGTTAAGACTGCGCTCCAAAATCTGCAGGTCTCCTTCTCGGCATCAGATAGGGAGTTAAAGAGTTAAAGTTGAATTAATTTTAATTTCATAAATCAATAGTACACATGGAAATAAGAAACTTTGCAATATATCTTATCAGAGATATTTGCTTCTTTCTCTTCCTGGACTAAGCTTTCAATTTAGAAATCCTCAATTCACAAGTAAAATCTGTATACAGTGAAGACAGATTTTTACTTTTGTAAAATAGGAGATGGCAGATGGTGCAGATAAGATTTTATGTAGATTGGTGGAGGAAGGATAAAGAAGAAACACTGCCTCTATCTCCTTCCCCCTCACCTCTACACAGAATCTCATCAGTAGCAGCTGCCATCTCCTATCTCAGTAATGGGAAAGTCTGTAATTATAGAATGAATTTTTACCTGTGAACTGAGAATTTTGAAAATGAATGATCAGTACAGGATGATGTAAAAGCAGATTTCTCTGAAAATACATATTCCAATTTTTTTTTTTCATGTGTACAATTGATTTATGAAATAAAAATTAAAATGACGGTTACAATTTAAAGAGGTATTCCCATCTCCAAGATCCTATCCCAATATGTAGTAGGTGAAATGTTAATAATATTAGCAAATACTTCCAATTAAAAATGTTGTATAGTTTTTTATTTTCTGTGTCTCTTTCCTCAAGTGCAGGTATTGCAGGACCTTAGGTGTCCATGGTTACTATGGATACCTAAGGTCCTGCAATGCCTGCGCATGAGAAAAGAGACATAGCGAATCATAAAAAAAACTACTCTACATTTGTAATTGGAGGCATTTGTTAATATTATTATTATTATTACACCTACTACATATTGGGATAGTATATTGGAGATGGGTGTAGCCTTTGGGAGGCAATCCACCTCACTGCTGCATCAAGCGCGTGCTAGACATTCTCAGACATGGCTCTGCAGGTTCTTCAGGTTCCCCAAACTTTTATGGTCAAGGGGTCTACTCTTTTGCTAGCAAAAATGAAAGGAAAAGTAAGAATCAAAAATGGATATAAAATATACAGTTACATTTTAGCGCATGGGTCAAGTATTGACTCAGGACAACCCTTAGGATTTAAATTTTTACCTTAATTTTTACCTTTAATTGTCACCTTCTCAGTATTGTTTGGATTGATGGCTTATGATCACAACTCCACAAAATTACAATAATCACAAATTTAGTCTTCAAAAAAGCTATTCCCATTATAAAGATCATGCATATAGAAAAACTGTGTCCATGCCATCTCAATGATGGAAGCATACAGCACTATAAGTTAAAGGGTTTATCCAGAACTATTTTTTTACTCTTAGGATGAGAACTAAGTAAGGCAGGATTCACATTGTGTTAGGGCAGTCCGTTCAACGTATGCAATCGCGCTAGCACAGATGCTCCATCTGCGCTAGCGGTGACGGACCTTGAAACGCTGCAGACCGCGTCCGAGGGTCCATCACAGACTGACGGCACATCGCTAACGCATGCCAATTATAACATGCGTTAGCGATGCGTTACATAATTGTAGTCAATGGGTGCGCTAACGCATCCGTTACAAAGCCTTAGTGCCGCTATGTAATGGATGCCGTCAGTGCATTGCCATTAACGCAATGTGAACCCAACCTAACAGGCAGCTGGTTTTTAACTACTTGTGACAATCTCTGCAGACACATAGTGGTAAGACCGGGGGCGCTGTGGCGCTGGGGAAACTCTCTGATTACGGACACTACTGGATATTTATATACAGGTAACTTTGCATTTATGGTTATATAACGCTGGACCTGAGACATTGGGGTCATTTGTATATGCGGATCACAACGTTACTGCACTTTATAATACTACTGTACTTTATAAATCGCACTTATACTGAAATCACATGAGTATAGATATAAAAAGGATGTTGTTAGCACCTAAGAAGGGATCTATTTGCTGCATGTGAGTCTGTGCATTTGATTAACTTGTATATGTTGCAGTTTGATTGTTTTTCAGTGCTCCTGCTGTTATATTATCAGTATTGCTGTCTGGTTTTCATGATGGTTTCCCCATGGGTTACTGTTTTGATATGAAATGGAGGTAGCCTTTTTAAACATATGTTAATTGTTTCTATAGTCTTCAAATAAAATGTAATTAGATTTTTATTTATGGTTGGCTTCATTAAGGGGGCGGTAAAATAAGGCCGTCGTCTTTTGGTTTGTACATAGTGGTAAGAGACTGCTTCTACTGGCGATTCAGCGGCTTCCACTGATGTCATGTCGACAGAGAAGTGATTTATCTTCTGCTCTGTTGACAGGATGTGACTGCCAAAGTCATGTTGATTGACAGGTGGCTTCCTGCTGCCTAACTGTTGGGAGATGATGGTCAATCAGCATGACATCAGCAGCCACGCCTCGTCAACAGAGTAGTCCAGAAGAGAAAGAGCTGTTCACTTGAGGTTGAGCAGCTGAAACATCAGCAGGAGCAGTCAATGATCCCTTTGTGCTTGTGCCGGGTACAAGAGGCAGGTAGTTATCAACAACCTGTCTGTTAGTTTTTTGCCCCATAGTAAAAAAAAATAGCTCTCCTGGATAAACACTTTAAAAACCCGCTCTCATAGAATAAATAATTGCTTCATGAACGTGACAGTTGACATAAGCCCCGCTAATTAAAAGACTCGCTAGGTTGCAACAGACTTAACTTGGGATTAACTGAGAAATGGGGAACCCATAAAATACTAGTTTTCCCATTTAACCCCTAGAAGAAAATTAAAGAATCTTATTGGTCAGGCGAGGAACTTTGGAATAGGGTTCTTAAATTATTCTAGGGCCAATGGGCATTGGTTGGGTAAGTAGGACCCGGAATGCAATAGCTCTTCAAGAGACCTGGAGTAAGCGCTTGGTGGCACCTGATACAAGATCAGAGGTTTAAGCCAGAGGAGAATGGTGGAGACCACATGACTGCAACACCAGTGTTCTAATATTACATGATGGACATTCAGGCAAATGATCATGGATGGTCCTGGTCCCACAAAGCTGAGGGTCCCCTCAATAACGATCAAGCACCCTAATACGGCATATAGACAAGTGTCGTTCTGCCTGGAAAGCATTTTTAATAAACTCTGATTATAACTTCTTATGGCGTTTTGAGAAATGTCACCCTGTGTAAGAAAAAATTGTGACAGTATAGTCAGTTCTCTTTTTATCACTCTAAGACTACGTGTTACATTTGTCTCGCTCACAAATTGCTTTTCCATTTTCCTGGATTGAAAGGCGCCTATTCTCCCCCGTACTATTACATGCCATTTCCTTTTGAATGTAGCCTAACTTATTGAGTAAATTGATCAAAATTAATGTTTCTCTGATTAAGTCTGAACTTCATCTACTCCAGACATTTCCATCACACTCCATCTCAAAATGCAATTAACTTCACCAGCTGATTAGCATTACTAGTCTCAGATATTAGAGCTGGCAGACTTCCTTAACCATTTCAATCTTTTTAATTTTCTTGTCTTTAATCCAAATATTACCATGAGATTTGATAAAGTGATTGAGCGTTATCCAGCTCTGGCTTCAGAATGACTTGTGCAGCTTTTATTAGTTGTTTTAAGTGGTAAAGGAGCAAACAAGAAGAATTAGAGATAAGAGGAGTCGGAAATTGAATGATCCGCAAATAATTCTATGTATAGAAAATGTGCCAAATGCCCCGGATGAAGGAAAATGGTCATGAAACATATGGTCGGGAGCATGGCCAGCATACAGAATGAATATCAATTTACCAATAGCAAGTTAAATGGGTTTTCCAGCCCTATTTATTTTTTTACTACAGTCCATAGAAATAACATGTAGGTGTTAGTTGTTAACTACCTGCCTGTTGTGTCCAGTGCAGATCTCTGCCGGCACAGAACAGTCAGAGACTGCTCTTGCCTGTGATTCAGCGGCCTCTGCTGATGTCACATCAACAGAGTAGCAGCATCTCTTTTGGGCTGCTCTGTTGATAGGGTGTGACAGCCATAGTCATGCTGATTGATAGCTGGCTCCCCACTGCCAAACTGCAGGTAGTCGGCTGTCAATCAGCATGACACTGGTAGTAATGCCCCATAGTTAGAGCAGTCCAGAAGAAGAAGAGCTGTTCTGCTAAAGTGGAGCAGCAGAATCAATGGAAAGAGCAGTCGGTGATGGCTCTAACCTGGTGCCGGGTAGAATAGGAAGGTAGCTGCTTTTATTTGCAACTACCTGACCATTAGTTTTGTGACCATGGGTTATGCAAGATTAGATATGTTCATAATGGCTTAAGGAATTATTGGTTGCAAATAAACTAGCAAAAAAGCATGACTGTGACCATTCAATAGTGTAAAAAAAAGTATGCCCTACCTCTGATGAAGCATTTTAGGCAAAACGTGCAATGCGCTGACCAGTCACATTGATTACCCCTTACTCTGGTTAGTATTATGTATGCGATTCTGTTGTGGCTGTACTTTTGTTTCATTTTACGGTGTGTTTTGTCACCGTGAATAACAACAATTATGATTATGTGTATATTTATTGTCAGTATATAGATTGTTTTACTGTGAACTAAATGTTCTATACCATTGGCTGACACTTTCCATGCTTCCCTTTATAAGATAGATTGCTCTTCTTGTTGTTGGTGCCATTCACTAGTGATAACCAAATTTTTCTATTTTTTAATATATATACAGTACAGACCAAATGTTTGGACACACCTTCTCATTTAAAGAGTTTTCTGCATTTTCATGACTATGAAAATTGTACATTCACACTGAAGGCATCAAAACTATGAATTAACACATGTGGAATTATATACTTAACAAAAAAGTGTGAAACAACTAAAAATATGTCTTATATTCTAGGTTCTTCAAAGTTACCACCTTTTGCTTTGATGACTGCTTTGCACACTCTTGGCATTCTCTTGATGAGCTTCAAGAGGTAGTCACTGGGAATGGTCTTCCAACAATCTTGAAAGAATTCCCAGAGATGCTCAGCACTTGTTGGCCCATTTGCCTTCACTCTGCAGTCCAGCTCACCCCAAACCATCTCGATTGGGTTCAGGTCTGGTGACTGTGGAGGCCAGGTCATCTGGCATAGCACCCCATCACTCTCCTTCCTGGTCAAATAGCCCTTACACAGCCTGGAGGTGTGTTTGGGGTCTTGGTCCTGTTGAAAAATTAATGATGGTCCAACTAAACGCAAACCCGATAGAATAGCATGCCGCTGCAAGATGCTGTGGTAGCCATGCTGGTTCAGTATGCCTTCAATTTTTAATAAATCCCCAACAGTGTCACCAGCAAAGCACCCCCACACCATCACACCTCCTCCTCCATGCTTCACGGTGGGAACCAGGCATGCAGAGTCCATCCATTCACCTTTTCTGTATCACACAAAGATGCAGTGGTTGGAATCAAAGATCTCAAATTTGGACTCATCAGACCAAAGCACAGATTTCCACTGGTCTAATGTCCATTCCTTGTTTTCTTTAGCCCAAACAAGTCTCTTCTGCTTGTTGCCTGTCCTTAGCAGTGGTTTCCTAGCAGCTATTTTACCATGAAGGCCTGCTGTACAAAGTCTCCTCTTAACAATTGTTGTAGAGATGTGTCTGCTGCTAGAACTCTGTGTGGCATTGACCTGGTCTCTAATCTGAGCTGCTGTTAACCTGCGATTTCTGAGGCTGGTGACTCGGATAAACTTATCCTCAGAAGCAGAGGTGACTCTTGGTCTTCCTTTCCTGGGGTGGTCCTCATGTGAGCCAGTTTCTTTGTCGCGCTTGATGGTTTTTGCAACTGCACTTGGGGACACTTTCAAAGTTTTCCCAATTTTTCGGACTGACTGACCTTCATTTCTTAAGGTAATGATGGCCACTCGTTTCTCTTTACTTAGCTGCTTTTTTCTTGCCATACTACAAATTCTAACAGTCTATTCAGTAGGACTATCAGCTGTGTATCCACCATACTTCTGCTCAACACAACCGATGGTCCCAACCCCATTTATAAGGCAAGAAATCCCACTTATTAAACCTGATAGGGCACACCTGTGAAGTCAAAACCATTTCCGGTGACTACCTCTGGAAGCTCATCAAGAGAATGCCAAGAGTGTGCAAAGCAGTCATCAAAGCAAAAGATGGCCACTTTGTAGAACCTTGAATATAAGACATATTTTCAGATGTTTCACACTTTTTTGTTAAGTATATAATTCCACATGTGTTAATTCATAGTTTTGATGCCTTTAGTGTGAATTTGCAATTTTCATAGTCATGAAAATACAGAAAAATATTTAAATGAGAAGGTGTGTCCAAACTTTTGGTCTGTACTGTATATATATTTTTCTGTTTTTTAATTATTTATACAGTATTTTCACTTCTTGCATTATATCATTCCTTGGGGTTTCAAGCTGCTCTGACTCTTCCCTCTTTAATCCTCTATCAGTATATTATTTGGAACCCTTGTACTGTTATTCTAAGGATGTATTTATTGTTGTGATTTTTTACACAACCGAATGGTCGTAGTCATGCTTTATTATAGGTTATTTTTGTTATATTGCATGACACCTATATGCATTTTGGACAATCATGGTGTAACGGTTAAAATTTCATTATAGTCTTGAGAATTTTTTAAAAGCCCTTAGCATATTGAAAATGAAAGGAATGGATTTTAAAAAACAAAACCATTGGAGTAAAGTATTGCATTCTATATAGTACAATAATAATTGATTACAAGGGTTTTCTGGGACTTTTAAAACAGTGTGATAAAATAACGAGAACTCACCTGTTAAATTAAACCTTGCCACTCTGATGGTCCCTGCCATCTCTGTAGTGAAAATGTTCCAACTCCTGCAGTTAAACATTGGCCTAAGAGGTCATCTGCCAAGTGTCTACCATCAGCTTTATGGTCCGAATATCATCATTGGCGGACTAAGATCAGAAGGATCATCTTTAACTCCCATAGGATGTGACTATAAGGAAAACAGAACACACATGTGCAGCTGCATTTCTAATCATGTTCACGCAAAATGGGGCATCATTCTTGAGAAGTTGGAACTTACATCTACAGTCATGGACAAAAATTTTGAGAATGAGACAAATATTAATTTTTCCAAAGTCTACTGCTTCATTTTTTCTAATGGTAATTTGCATATACTCCTGAATGTCAGAGTGATCAGCTTAACAGCAATTACTGTACTTGCAAAGTCAATATTTGCCCAGAAAATGAACTTTAACCCCCAAAACACATTTCAACATCATTGCAGTCCTGCCTTAGAAGGAGCAGCTAACATCGTTTTAGTGATTGATCCATTAACACAGGTGTGGGTGTTGATGAGGACAGGGCTGGCGATCAATCAGTCATGATTAAGTAAGAATGACATCACTGGACACTTTAAAAGGAGGCTGGTGCTTGGTATCATTGTTTCTCTTCAGTTAATCATGGTTATCTCTAAAGAAACACGTGCAGCCATCATTGCACTGCACAAAAATGGCCTAACAGGGAAGAGTATCGCAGCTACAAAGATTGCACCTCAGTCAACAATCTATCGCATCATCAAGAACTTCAAACTGTTTCAGCTGCGGGATCGGACTCCGGACTCAGGAATGGCAGCAGGCTGGTGTGAGTGCTTCTGCACGCACTGTGAGGCGGAGACACTTTGAGCGAGGCCTGGTTTCAAGGAGGGCAGCAAAGAAGCCACTTCTCTCCAGAAAAAACATCAGGGACCGACTGATATTCTGCAAAAGGTACAGGGAGTGGGAGTGGACTGCTGAGGACTGGGGCAAAGTCATTTTCTCTGATGAATCCCCTTTTCGATTGTTTGTGACATCTGGAAAACAGCTTATTCGGAGAAGAAGAGGTGAGCGCTACCACCAGTCTTGTCTCATGCCAACTGTAAAGCATCCTGAAACCATTCATGTGTGGGGTTGCTTCTCAGCCAAGGGAATCGGCTCACTCACAGTCTTGCCTAAAAACACAGCCATGAATAAAGAATGGTACCAGAATGTCCTCCAAGAGCAACTTCTCCCAACCGTCCAAGAGCAGTTTGGTGCCCAACAATGCCTTTTCCAGCATGATGGAGCACCTTGCCATAAAGCAAAGGTGATAACTAAATGGCTCATGGAACAAAACATAGAGATTTTGGGTCCATGGCCTGGAAACTCCCCAGATCTTAATCCCATTGAGAACTTGTGGTCAATCATCAAGAGACGGGTGGACAAACAAAAACCAACAAATTCTGACAAAATGCAAGCATTGATTATGCAAGAATGGACTGCTATCAGTCAGGATTTGGTCAAGAAGTTGATTGAGAGCATGCCAGGGAGAATTGCAGAGGTCTTGAAGAAGAAGGGTCAACACTGCAAATATTGACTTGCTGCATTAACTCATTCTAACTGTCAATATAACCTATTGGTACTCATAATATGATTGCAATTATATTTCTGTATGTGATATAAACATCAGACAAACATTAATAATAACCAGAGGGCAGCAGATCATGTGAAAATATAATTTTGGTGTCATTCTCAAAACTTTTGGCCATGACTGTATAAATCATTTTTGGCAAATCATTTGGAAATGTCATAAAAGCCTGAACTTGGAATATCCTTTAAAATCCCCTAGAATTAATTCATATAATTGCATCTTCAACTTAACCAGTGAGTTTTATTTATTGCTGTTTTTGTTGATCTTGCTTTCTTTAACCACAAGAATTTTATTGCCTGGCTGGATGCAAAATGTACCGGAACGTTGTTCCACTTCAGTATGACTCCACGATCTAAGAATCAGTGAATGCCATCTGAAATGATCCCATGCTGTGTGATTCTTTATTATTCATTGTCTTTTGCATCATCCTTCTCTAACAGCTTGGAACATTGGGTCTTTGCCCAAGACATATTGGAAATAAGCATTTTTAGCTTTCATAGACAAAGGCTTCATTTCCAAAGGAACAACATGTATCTGAGACTGGAGCCCACCACTGCTGAACATCAAATATAATGTACAGTAGCATTTAGCCTGTTCCCCTACTGATAATAAACCAAAGAGATAAAACATGATGTTGGACGCTTGAGGCCCACACTTGACACCTGTTCTCCTCCTAATCTAGCTTGTTTGCACTTTTATTGCCAATAGGGTAAAATTCTTTGTTTCTAATTTCTTACAGCAAATATCAATCTCGGAAATATAAGTTCAATGTAAAACTTTAGCTGCTTGAAAAAGATGTCATGTACATGAGAAAACCAAGAGAAAATATTCAAATGTAATTTCTCCTACATTTGCTTAGTTTTATTAATAAAGTAAATGTTTAACCCTTTACCAACATCTGCCATCCATGTACGGATTTATGAAGCGGGCTCAAGGGGTGAGCATGATCCATACTCGGCAGATCATGGACGGAGTTCTGCCCTTGACCGTTATCCTGTTAAATGCCACTGCCAAACTCTGAAATGACTCTGTTGACTCCACCCTATAATAATAATGAAATGACTCTGCTGACTATGTTCCTGTTAATACAGCAAAGCTGAAAAGTGAGTTGCCGAAAACAGGAAAATTTAGCCTATGTGTCCTATTTTAGGATTTAAAAAAAAAAAAAGATAAGCATAT
This sequence comes from Ranitomeya variabilis, assembly GCF_051348905.1. Classification (NCBI taxonomy): domain Eukaryota; kingdom Metazoa; phylum Chordata; class Amphibia; order Anura; family Dendrobatidae; genus Ranitomeya; species Ranitomeya variabilis. The sequence goes on along the minus strand of NC_135232.1, from coordinate 1,124,450,239 downwards.
AAACACAATATATATTATTTAATTGTCATCTTAAATAAGCAACCACATGCAGACTTGAGGCAGGTTCCAAGGGTACCCTGGTTCTCATCCTTTCTCCTTTGCGCAGTGATGTGACCAATGCAGCAGCCCACTGGGTTCCTTCCATGGATTGAGCGGATCCTGAGTGAGAGTGAGTTTTGGTAAGTGCCGTCAATAAGCTAGAAGAAAGCAAGAGAAATGAAAACGATCACAAAATCAGATTCTCAAAAACCTGGTTAAGAAATAGCTAGGTTTAAGTCTATATGGCCTGACAAGGATATTGGCAACCAAAGGTTAAACAGTAGAGTGAGTGAGAAAGAAAAGATGTGAAAAAGGGTCAGAAAGACAAGTTTTTGGCTGGTATCAATCAGATTAACCAAAAAGTGGAGAGAGATGTGAAAAATTGCTATTACAACAGTTTATACTATAATGTGTTGTGCAGTATGTGCACCATCCAACACTGACGTGTACACTGCCAACCCTACTGACAGCACTACCTACTGGAAAGAAGCATCAGCATCCATCAACAGATGCAGATGATGAGGGTGAGGGGTCAGTAAGGGTACTGTCACACAGTGCAATTTTGATCGCTACGACGGCACGATTCGTGACGTTCTAGCGATATCGTTAAGATCTCGCAGTGTCTGACACGCTACTGCGATCAGGGACCCTGCTGAGAATCGTACGTCGTAGCAGATCGTTTGAAACTTTCTTTCGTCGCTGGATCTCCCGCTGTCATCGCTGGATCGTTGTGTGTGACAGCGATCCAGCGATTCGTTCGCTGGTAACCAGGGTAAACATCGGGTTACTAAGCGCAGGGCCGCGCTTAGTAACCTGATGTTTACCGTGGTTACCAGCGTAAAAGTAAAAAAAAAAAAACTGTACATACTCACCATCTGATTTCCGTCAGGTCCCTTGCCGTCCGCTTCCCGCTCTGACTGTCTGCCGGCCGGAAAGTGAGAGCAGATCACAGCGGTGACGTCACCGCTGCACTCTGCTCTCACTGTACGGCGGCACTCAGTCAGAGCGGGAAGCGGACGGCAAGGGACCTGACGGACATCAGATGGTGAGTATGTTCCTTTTTTTTTTTTTTAATTTTACGCTGGTAACCACGGTAAACATCGGGTTACTAAGCGCGGCCCTGCGCTTAGTAACCCGATGTTTACCCTGGTTACCCGGGGACTTTGGCATCGCTCCAGCGCCGTGATTGCAAAGTGTGACCGCAGTCTACGACGCTGGAGCGATAATCATACGACGCTGCGACGTCACGAATCGTGCCGTCGTAGCGATCAAAATTGCACTGTGTGACAGTACCCTAAGTCTCTTACATTATGCCAATGATAAGGAATTTTCCTTGATTTCTTGATTAGGTGATGACTAGTGTTGAGCATTCCGATACTGCAAGTATCGGGTATCGGCCGATACTTGCTGTATCGGAATTCCGATACCGAGATCAGATATTTTTGTGATATCGGGTATCGGTATCGAAACAACATTAATGTAAAAATGTGTAAAAGAGAGAATTAAAATAAAAAATATTGCTATACTCACCTCTCCGACGCAGCCTGCACCTTACCGAGGGAAGCGGCAGCGCTCTTTGTTTAAAATTCGCGCTTTTCTTTCCTTTACGTGAGTCCCGGCTTGTGATTGGTTGCGTGCCGCCCATGTGACCGGGACGCAACCAATCACAGCAAGCCGTGACGTAATTTCAGGTCCTTCAGGATTTTAAAATTACGTTCCGGCGTTGTGATTGGTTGCGTCGCAGTCACATGGGCGACGCAACCAATCACAGCAAGCCGTGACGTAATTTCAGGTCCTTAAGGATTTTAAAATTACGTCCCGGCTTTGTGATTGGTTGCGTCGCAGTCACATGGGAGACGCAACCAATCACAAGCCGTGACGTCATGGGAGGCTGGACACGCGCGCATTTTAAAATGGGCGCGTGTCCAGCCTCCCGTGACGTCCCGGCTTGTGATTGGTTGCGCCGCGATCAACCAATCACAAGCCGGGAGGCTGGACACGCGCGCATTTTAAAATTTTAAACACGCGCGCGTGTCCAGCCTCCCGGCTTGTGATTGGTTGACCGCGGCGCAACCAATCACAAGCCGGGACGTCACGGGAGGCTGGACACGCGCCCATTTTAAAATTTTAAAATGCGCGCGTGTCCAGCCTCCCGGCTTGTGATTGGTTGACCGCGGCGCAACCAATCACAAGCCGGGACGTCACGGGAGGCTGGACACGCGCCCATTTTAAAAAGCGCGCGTGTCCAGCCTCCCGTGACGTCACGGCTTGTGATTGGTTAATGGCGGCCATGTTGCCGGGACGCGGACCAATCACAGCAAGCCGTGACGTAATTTCGTCACGGCTTGCTGTGATTGGTCCGCGTCCCGGCAACATGGCCGCCCTGACCAATCACAAGCCGGGACTTCACGTAACCAAGTAAAAGCGCGAATTTTAAACAAACAACGCTGCCGGTTCCCTCGCTGAGGTCCAGGCTGCGTCGGACAGGTGAGTATAGCGATATTTTTTATTTTAATTCTTTCTTTTACACATTTATATGGATCCCAGGGCCTGAAGGAGAGTTTCCTCTCCTTCCGACCCTGGGAACCATCAGGAATACCGTCCGATACTTGAGTCCCATTGACTTGTATTGGTATCGGGTATCGGTATCGGATTGGATCCGATACTTTGCCGGTATCGGCCGATACTTTCCGATACCGATACTTTCAAGTATCGGACGGTATCGCTCAACACTAGTGATGACGCTACACTATTAATTTATTAACACGCATAGGAACAATAGGAGTATTTATCATCTCCACTCTCATGTATAAAGCTTTTATTTCCCATAAAATACAAGTTCTAGTCCACTATTTCTTAGATATGGTCATTAAACTATTCTTCTTGTATACCTCCAGTAAATATGCACATTCATAAATTGAAAGCCAAGCTTTAACATTACCCTTATCAATGTGAAAACTTTAGGTTTCTATATAACTTGTCCAATCAGTGCTGGCAACTGACTAACGACTCGTTAGAGGGTTGATTGTGACTTGTAGGATCGCTACTTCCAACAGGTGGCGCTATAGAATTAAGTCCTCTTTTTCTCAGAAGAGGCAATTTGCATATTTAATTTCCCAGAGGAGCATTGTACGGCAAATAAGCCTCCTTACCTTGACAAGCCAGAGATGGTATGTCACTCTCCATAAGGAGAAACGAGTGTGTGTAAGAATGCACCTCTCCAGTCCATCCTTAACTCTGCTGCCCCCCGCTCAACGTAGGCTGACCCTAGGAGACCCTAACAAGGTTTCCCTACCAAAAAAAAAGCCACCACCAAACACACCAAAAGTTGAAAATAAAAAGTGCTGTTGATAAATAATTTCATAAACAATCACAAAAGATTCTAAGGAGTATATAAAATTGGATATCTCTTTAGTGTCCTGACTATTGATGGTGTCTAGATATCAGAAAGTGAAAGAAGCCAATCAGCAAATATTGCCACAATTAACTAAGTTGTTGTTGGTTGTATCTACTCACAGAAATATGGCAATTGTTAGATGATATAGTAGTCAGAAAAAATACTGACCATAGATTATCATACATATCATACATAATACAGTCTTGTTATGCATAGGATAATCTGTGCATTTATCACTCAATATTTTATAATAATAGATTTAACAAATACAACGACATCATCGCCAGAAAACAAAACAAAATATAACATTGAGTAGACCCATATAGGGGCATAATGACATAATAACCAGAAATATATGGGCATCAGTGCCAGAAATCGCAAAGAATTGTTTGGCTGAAATTTGCATATTCTCACAAAGCAAATGCACTCATGGATAAACGTAAACCAATATATAGGGGCGTCATCACCAGAAAAAACATGGTCATCATCACCAGACATAACAAAAAAGATCACTTTTGCATATTTGCATATATGAAGGATGAAACCATGTACATAGATATAAGGACATCATTGCCATAGGGATATCAAAAGGATAGAGTAATCCCAAACAACAGATAGTGATGTCTATGGGCATCAACGCCAGAAAATAGCAAGGATTTATGCAGCGAAAATTTGCATAGTATAGCAGAGCAAGTGCACACATGTATTAATGTGAACCTATATAAAACATGGGGGCATCATCGCTAGAAAAAACAAATGTTTAAGTCACTCTTGCATATTGTCATAAATAAGAGATGAAATCATATGCAGACATACAAACATCATCGCAAAAAATATATAGGTTGCCAATGGTATCATCAGGATAAAGTCGTCCCGATCAGCGAATAGTGATGTCAGCAAGGCAAACAAATATTAGCACAATAAACAGCACTGTTGTGTTTGTCATAACACACTTATCTTAGGGGATTGATGTCCCATCCCACCACGTTTCCCCCCGTAGACAATACCAAGGGGTTTATCAGGGGAATGCCAATGATAGACAACGGGCAGCTGAAAAATAAGAAGGCGCTGCACGTGGTCCGACGGTCCGGCATCTTTCACTTTCTGATATTTAGACACCATCAATAGTCAGGACACTAAGGAGATATCCAATTTTATATACTCCTTAGAATCTTTTGTGATTCTTTATGAAATTATTTATCAACAGCACTTTTTATTTTCAATTCTTTTTTTTTTTTTTTTGTAGGGACACCTTGTTAGGGTCTCCTAGGGTCAGCCTACATTGACCGGGGGGCGCCATATCATATCCCAGGGTGCCAACCTCCGCTGCTAGGAAGGGACTTCATTAGGGAAAGGCACTTCTATCCTCCCTAGTCCATTTTCCTGTAATTATTCAATATACATATATTCTTTATGGTAATTTACGCCGGACTACTAAGTTTTGGACCATACCATTTGGTGCCCTACCTATTTGTGTGTGTGTTTTTTCCCTTGAGATTTTAATCATTATAATTAAAAGTTACTGTTTTAGGTCTTTTGTTTTTTGTTGGTTTTCTAAATTGATTTAGACCTTATGATATTATTTGTGGTTTTTCAGTCATTCTTATATCTCCAAACTAATCTCCCAATATCTTCCCACACATAATCTCCGATCCTACCAAGACTTTCTTCTCTCCTCCACACTCATACGTTCCTCCCCCAATTGCCTACAAACTTCTATCCTTTTAAGTATCTCCTATCCTTTTAAATTCTTTGTCCCAACACGTCCGAATATCCACTACACTTGGATCTTTCAGGATGAACTTGAAAACCCACCTCACCACCACCAAAGCTGCAGCAACTGGAACACTCGCCAGGGCCGTGGGGTACTCGGTACTGGGTCCGGTACTTAAAGGGATGTGTCACGGCGGCGACTCGGTCTGTGGCCCTGGGAGCTCATGTAAAAGGGAAAGTATTTAAAACGGGTTTTATGAATAAAGTTTGTTCATGATGCCACCTATGGTATTAGGTCAGGGGTGACCGACGCTGCTTAAAGGGGTCCCCTGGGGTGATGTTATGGCAGCTAAGATGGTATAACTTCCCACAGGTCAAGATTGGTCCCCAGTGCTCTTGGTGTAGTGATAGGATGGTGAGTAGTGTAGAAATAAACAGAAGACACAGGTTTGCAGTCTCTTTACCTAGTTTACTGAAGACTTCAGGCAGCCACAGTCCAGGGCACCAGATAATGGGTACAGGCAGGGTCCAGCCGGCTTAGAAGCGAGTTCACAGTCCCCTTTACCAGGGGGAGTTAGAAGCCTTCCTACTAGCACTGTGGTGTAGTCCCTTGCTGCCTATGGCTTCTGTCAAGGTCCTCACTGTTCTCTCTGTCCTCCTTGAAGGTGGGACACTAACCCGTATGACAGGTGGCTCGAGCCTTTTTACAGGGTCTTTATCACGACCCAGGCTCTATGCTCCACTGTGTCTCCAGGTGTTAGGGTGGACTGGTGATGTGTAGTCCAGCTGTCCTGCCGGTTTCTGCTGTGAGTCTTGGAGTCCTTTACAACCTCAGTCTTCTGGCTACAGGTGTCTGTGCTCTGCAGGGAGGAAGATCAGTCTCACCTATTCTCCCCAGTTCTCACTCTCCTGTGCTTCACTTCTCCCACATGCTAACTACAATCCGTTCATCTTTCTCTTTCTCTAGGAGCTGCTGCACCCTCGTGGCTGCATGGTCCCTCTTGTCCTCTCTCTTCTGTCCCTCTGACAGACTGTCTTCAGTTCCTGTCTCTGGCAGACTACCTAACTTTCCCTCCAGACCAGAATATATACAATAGAGGGGAGCCACCCACAAACTGGATCAGAGCTCCCCCTTCTGGCCTGGAGTGTAAACATGTTGCATGCTTGTGATACCTGATAAAAGAGATCCTTTCTTGCTTCCAAGTGTGACATCACTCTCCCCATGAGGAAAGCAATGCCACTGTGACAACCAGGAACCTGGGATGTCACACAACCCCCAACCTACTGTCTCTTTTCCCATTGTCCTGTAGACTGTTAGCCCAAAAGGGTAGGGTTCTCTCCACTTCTATACCAGTTGGTCAATTTTAGTTTGTTCATTGTAATTTATACTTGTATTTTGTATCTAACCCCTTATCATGTACAGCACCATGGGATAAATGGAGCTCTAAAATAAATAATAATACCATATTCTATTAAAAAAGTAAATACAATTGAACAATTGCCAATTCATAGATTTTCAGAAGAAATAATAGAGGCACAGTTCAGTTGATCCAGAATTGATATTTCATGTGAAAGAAACAATTGTTAAAAACAGGCGTGTGCGGTACCCACAAGAAACAGGAGAATTGAAGAGTCCCCTTTAAAATGCAGCCATATTGTTTTTAATAAGCTTGATAAAGCAGAATGACTCAACGACTTGTATCTAGTAGCATCTTCATGAACATATCAGATCCTCATGGTAATAAGTTTAAGGCGCCGGTAAATAATTTCTCTTTTATAGGATTTGATTTCATCTCCTCTGGTCTCGATTTCTTAGCTGGAGAAGTTAGTATTACTTCTAAATTGAATGATGTTGTTTATGTGTAATTATTTTTCTATGAGTGACTGCACTTAGGCATCGCTTAATTTTTAACTGAGACAGAGAATAACAATCAGATTAAATGGTGTGCATCTCCACTGTTCTAATATTGATGCATGAGCGTGGAACTAAAGGATGACTCGTGAATTACAATAGAGAACGCAGTATATTATTTGCAGCAGGAATCAATAGAAAATTCATCCACTCAATTAACTTATGCATAATGTTAGGATTACGAATATTTATATCTCCATCTCTTCACATGACAAGTGCATTGCTTGATGGAGTGAGACACGGTACGGCTTCAAATTTTTCTTCTCCTTGAGTATTACAATTGGTTTAGGAATGTAAAGTGTGGGTTTTCATGTTTATTGCCTTATGACTTGTGTAATGTTGGCATTGCTCTTTAAAGGTGTTATATTACTGTACACTCCCCCTTTTCAGTTGAAATTAAATACACAGAGATTCGCCATTTTCATTAGCGCAAAAGTCAGGTGACTATAGATTATTATGTACAGCGGGCTCTATTGGTGAAATACAATACAATACACTTTATTGATCCCGGGGGAAATCACGGTATTACAGCAGCAATACAAACAGCAGTACATAAAATATTAGGACACCAATCCTGCACAAGTATACCAACATTACATAACAAATAAATGTGGGTACTACAGGTATATAAGTTACTGTTAATTGACATTAGTACACCTGCAATCAGTCATTGTTGTTGTCACGATAATGTGAATATGCCATGTATGAGTCTGCCTAACTTTACAAGACACACGCTGCAGGCTAGTCCGATCCCCCCTCCCTCACTCTGCCTGCTTGTGGAAAAAGAATGTTTATTGCTTTTAGCTGCAGATAGCAGTCTCTGGGAAGGCTGCTCATTTCTCCCTCTTCCCGTCTAATACTAGTTGAAACTGGTATTGACCTTCTCAAAAGGCATGGATTTCTATTGTTCTTTTAAATTAATATATTGCGGCACTGATTTGGGCTAGACCGATAAGTATTATATATCCCGAATGTCCATCGGTAGACCTATCATCCACTGAAAGCGCGAGCAGCTAGGTGCAGGGAGTGCAAAGTGCAGATTTCTCCTCAAGCAGTTCCTGTAATGGTTCCGTATTTACACTTAAAAGAACGTCCCTAACGTGGGGCGCATCATGAGTATTGTTTCATATTTATGTGAGGTTTACACAGCAAGATATGCGTAAAAGATGGTTTTTGTATTGTAAGAGGAGGTTTCATCTTCTAAGTGATGTCACTAAAGGGGAGTGCTTGAGATTTGGGCTAGAATGACTTGGTAAGACAGCATTCCTGCAGTGTCTTTTTGCTGGGGGATTCAGCTGCAGACAGGCTGTGCAATCTGACCTGAGAATAAGTGGGGAATGTCCCCTCTCCTAGCCAGCACACTGCCTACCATTGAACGATATGAAAGATTCGTAAGTAAATTTTCACCGTTAATCCTTTTTTTATTTGTAATTGTGTATACACATGATTCATCTCCTTTATAATATCTTTTTAATATTTTTGTAAATACTGCCTTTCTTTTACGGAGTAAAATATATAATTTTACTAAGCTTGTCTCTTCTGCTCTATATGAACTGTGTTCTCTGATGTGAATTACACTACTGATTTAGGTTGGCTCCAGACCCGTTAACCTTTGGTGCAATCGGACCTGGTGGCGGCATACCTTGTCCTGTTCAATCGGGCATCTCTGCAGCGACAGGCAGCATTGATAATTATTGATCCCGCCTGTGTGGGAGTAGTAATATCGCCTTCGCTGTAGCGTGCCCAATAGCCAATAAATAGCAGGCAGCCTTTCTGGCAACTAATTACCCTAGGTGCAGTATCTAATCTGACCTGAGGGTAAGGGGGCGCCAGAGAGCTGCAAGTTCCAACCCGGAACTGGGAAATGGGATATAGATAAATCCCCTCTAGAGCGAACCAGGGGCAATCAAACAACCCCTGTTCGGGACAAATTGGTGTGAGTAGTGGGGACGATAAAGATATCCTCCCCGGGATCACTGACATACTGCTGGAATCCATGACATAGAGTTGGCAGCACGGTGTGATCCGTGGCATATTGGTGGCAGAGAAGTGGGGTAATAGAGCTTTAGTGATCTGGTTTGAGCAATCATTCCTCTCACTAAAAAACTTGCACAGTTCTTGCGAGGACTCTGCGCAAATAAGATTGGAGAGCAAGCTCAGTGTTTACTAGTCCTGAGACGATACCGTGTATACTTGCAATTACCCCCTACCCCTCTCTTTGTTTTTTGCTATCCTATCTTTTATTTAGCAATGATGGCTGTAAGAGGAGAAGGCTGATATAAGTAGCATAACAAGGACACTCTTATTGCCCTCTGCGGGTTGATGCAGATTGATGCCATGGGCAAAAACAAAAATCAACTGGTTGCTTCTCTGGTGCAACAGGAAATTGCTCAGAGGACACAGAAGCTGGCAAAAGCGAAAATAGGGCTGCAGTAGAGGTCCCACCACTGAATGCCATCCCTACTAGCAACCAGGGCGAATTGGACGCACATCTGCTGACAACTATGATGGACGTCTGCAGCTGATTCAGCAATACCGGTAGGAGGCCCAAGCTGAGAGGGAGGCAGAGAGAGCCCGGCAGGTTGCCCTAGCTGAGTGAGAGGCCCAGGTCCAGCGAGCCGAGCGGGAGACTGAGTGAGCCGAGCGCCAAGCCCAGCGAGACTATGAACTAGAGATGGTCCGGCAGGGGGGATACCCTCCACCTCCTGGAGCTGTTAGCCAAACAGTGCTCAGATACCGAAGCCCAGACCCAAGCACTTTCCTGTCATGGGAAGGGACAGGAACTTGGACACTTTTCTGCGGGCCTTTGAGAAAGCCTGCAGACAGTACGGGCTGCCTGGGGACCAATGGGCCCTAAACCAAAACACAGGGCTAAGAGGCAAAGCTCTGGAGGCATTTGCTGCTCTCCCTCAAGAACAAGATGGTGACTATGAGGCCATCAAGCAGGCCCTGATAACCAAGTACCAGCTTACACCTGAGGTTTACCGTAGAAAGTTCCGAAACCTCCAACGTGGCCCACACAACAGTTACAGCGATGTGGCACATGATCTCGGGACCCACTTTGATCAATGGACCCAATGACTGTCAGTGACCACCTTTGCACAGCTGCGAGACCTGATGATCAAAGACCAGTTCTTACATCTTTGCCCAGCTGAGGAGCGACAGTTCGTGATGAACAGGGAGCCCAAAGACATGACTAAAGCAGGGCAAATTGCCGATGCCTATGAGGCCAACCGTAAATCGGAGGTGCGGGAGCCAGTCACCACCAGCAGGAGAGGGGGTAAGCCTGCAAACAATGTCAGTGCCCCTGCCAGCCAACACAACAGAGGCCCTGTCCCTGTTGCCAACAGCACCAGACCAACCACCAACCGCCAGTGTTTTTCCTGCAAACGGACTGGTCATATCAGCACCTACTGTCCAGAGAAGCAGAAGAACCCCCCAGCCAGGGCCCCAGGAACTAATGCAGCAGTTCTTTTAGTGGGTGGGGTGGTTGGGAGGGTGAGTGACAACGTGCAGCATGTCACCATGGGGGGCCATGTCGCTACAGGCCTCAAGGACACCAGAGCTGAACAGACCCTCATCCAACCTGAACTGGCAGCCCCTGAAGAGATCATTCCAGGGAAATCCCTAACTGTCACCGGGATTGGCGGCATCAGCTGTCCCCTGCCAATGGCCCGGGTTTATATAGATTGGGGTGCCGGGAGCGGGGTGAAGGAAGTGGGGCTGTCTGACAACTTTCTCACTGATGTTTTATTGGGGACTGATTTGGGGAGAATGGTTGCATACTATGTCCCTGACTCTCCTCCCCGATCGAATGCTGATGATAGCAATGGGAAATCGCATGTGTTATCTGACCATGCTTTATCGAGTAATGAAGCATCTGATAACCATTTTTTCTCTAGGAATGATGCTGAAAATGATGTAAATGTGCCAACTGAACCTGATAACCATTTTTCTGCAAAGATTGATGTGTCCACAGGTGCAGGAGTCCTCAGCCACATCACTCCGTGGGGTGGGATGGCCTAGGAACCCCTAACAGGAGCAAGCGTCAGTGTTCAAGGAAATGGGGAGGTGCATGGGAACCATGAGGAAGGTAATGCCATGCAACTGACCAGTGCCACTGAGGAAGGTAACTAGCCCCTAAGTAGCATGGCTCCTGGAGTGTTGGGGGTGGATGGGGAGGTAGAACCCATAGCAGCGCCAGCTGATGGGTCTGTGGAAATCCTGGGGGAAACAGCCTGCGTAGCTGCTGTCACCCACAGTCAGAGTGCCCGGATCGCAAGTAGCGCCCTACCTTCTGGATCCTCCTCCACTACAGGTGTGACTGAACCACAGATGGACCCAGAGCAGGTCCTATTGGGTTTCCGTGGAGAAGGGACCCTGACGTTGCTTCTGTCCTCCCCTAGCCAGGAGTTCCAGGCCGCTCTGTGCTCAGATACGAGCCTAGAGAATTTGAGACAACTTGCTGAGACGCCCACCTCCATGACTGATAAGGAGAGGGTGTTCTGAGAATGAGGGAGGTTGTACCGGGAGACAGTACCGCAAAAATCGCAAACAGAGTGGTTGAGAGAAAGACAGCTGGTTGTCCCGAAGCAATTCCGGGGTGAGTTGTTGAAGATTGCCCATGAGATCCCGCTCGTTGGACAATTTGTGGTCAGCAAAATTAAGGCCCGGCTGCCTCAACACTTCTATTGGCCCACCCAAGATGGGGACAGATGTGGCAAACTACTTCCACTCCTGTATCACCTGTCAAAGAGTGGGGAAGGCGGGGCCTGCTCTTAAGACTCCCCTGATCCCTTTGCCAGTGATAGAGGAGCCTTTCCAGAGGATTGCGGTGGACATTGTGGGCCCACTGGCCGTCCCCAGCAGCTCTGGAAAGCAATACATCCTTACTGTGGTAGACTACGCTACCTGGTACCCACAGGCAGTGGCTCTGTCCTCAACTAGGGCAGACATGGTGGCGGATGCGCTGTTGGCTATCATTTCACCTGTAGGATTTCCCAGGGAGATGCTTACCGATCAAGGGACCCAATTAATGTCACGCCTAATGGAGGCTCTCTGTAAGAAAATGCAGGTGAAGCATTTGGTATCGAGTGCATATCACCCACAGACCAATGGCTTGTGTGAGCGCTTCAATGTTACCCTCAAACACATGCTCCGCATGCTGGTTGAGACCCAAGAATGCGACTGGGAGTAGTACATTCCACACCTGCTGTTCCCTTACCGAGAGGTTCAGCAGGCCTCGTCATGGTTCTCCCCCTTCGAGCTCTTGTACGGCAGGCGAGTCTGGGGACCCCTTGGGTTGGTAAGGGAATCCTGGGAAGAGGAGCCGAACCCTTCTGAAGTGTCCATAGTGGAGTATGTCATGGGCTTCCGTGACAAGATGCAGACCTTGATGCAGTTGGTGCATGACAACATGATGCAGGCTCAGGCTGATCAGAAGCACTGGTGCGACCAGAATGCCCGGTAAAGGACCTACCACGTGGGTCAAAAGATGTGGGTGCCGGTCCCCATACCAAAGGATAAGCTTCAGGCAGCCTGGATAGGCATACATCGTCCACCAACAGCTCAACCCTGTGACCTAAGTGGTCACGCTTGACCACGCTCGGGGTAGGTGAAAGGCCTTTCACGTCAACATGATGAAGGCTCATCCGGAACGTCCCCAGCAGCTCTGGAAAGCAATTCATCCTTACTGTGGTAGACTACACTATCTGGTACCATACCCACAGGGAACTGGGAAGTGGGATATAGATAAATCCCCTTCAGAGGGAACCAGGGGCAATCAAACAACCCCGGTTCCAGACAAATTGGTGTGAGTAGTGGGGGCAATAAAGATCTCCTCCCCAGGATCCCTGACATACCGCTGGGATCCGTGACATAGTGTTGGCAGCACGGAGTGAACCGTGACAGTTGTCTACCACCCTTAGGAAATTATTATACATCCCCATAGCAGTAGGTACAAAAGATTTCCTGAAATGAAGCATTACATCAGTTAGCAGCATTATTAGACTATGAAAAAAATCTAAGAAACTGAGAAGGGACATGACATGTATGGCCACAATAGTGAGCTGCTAATCACAGTGCAAACATTGTTGCACATAACTTATCCTGCTAAATAACTAATATTAATTATTGATATAGCACCATTGATTCCATGATGCTGTACATACAAAATACAGATATTGCTTACAGTAAACAAACTAACAATGACAAACTGGTACAGAGTGAAGAGAATCTTGCACATGCAGGATTACATTCTACAGGATGGTGGGTAATGATACAGTAGGTTAGGGGGTTGCAGCAGCACCAATGTTGTTGAGGCAGCAGCTCTGGTAGTGGTTAGGCAGTGGAGCAATTGCAGGCTGTAACTTCCTTAAAGAGGTGAGTTTTCAAGTTCTGTCTAAAGGACATTAATGTAGTGGATAGTGTTGAGCATTCCGATACCGCAAGTATCAGGTATCGGCCGATATTTGCTGTATCGGAATTCCGATACCGAGTTCCGATATTTTTGTGATATCGGAAATCGGAATCGGAAGTTCCCAGTGTATGGTTCCCAGGGTCTGGAGGAGAGGAGACTCTCCTTCAGGCCCTGGGATCCATATTCATGTAAAAAATAAAGAAATAAAAATAAAAAATATGGATATACTCACCCGTCTGACAGACACTGGATCTTAGCTGTGCAACCGGCAGCCTCCGTTCCTAAGAATGCAGTGAGTGTACAGGACCTGCGATGACGTCGCGGTCTTGTGATTGGTCGCGTGACCGCTCATGTGACCGCTCACGTGACCGCAACATCATTGAAGGTCCTTCACTCACTGCATTCTTAGGAACGGAGACGGTTGCACTGCTAAGGTCCAGGGTCCGTCCGAGGGTGAGTATATCCATATTTTTTATTTTTATTCTTTTTTTTTACATGAATATGGATCCCAGGGCCTGAAGGAGAGTTTCCTCTCCTTCAGACCCTGGGAACCATCCAGGATACCTTCCGATATTTGTGTCCCATTGACTTGTATTGGTATCGGTTATCGGTATGGCCTTTTACATTTCAGTAGTTGTCACCCCCCATCCATTAAGTACTCTATCCCTAAATCACAGTTTCAACTGGTAGACAGAATAGTTTCTGATGGGGATGTTAAGAAGGTTAGACTGTCAGAGATGGAATGTAAATTCTCTAACAGAGGTCATCCACCTGGGGTTTTGACCAAGGCCAAACAGAATATAGCATCTACAAGGTCCCGTGATGGCAATAAATGCATTCCGTTTGTCAGTACCTATCACCCCTTCTCCGGTGCAGTACAGTCCACCATCAGGAGTCACTGGAGTTTACTGTTTAAGAGTTAGCCTAATATTCCGGAATTCAAGTTACCATTCCTTCCCTGTTTTCGACTAGCCAAGATTTTAAAATATAGACTAGTCAAGGCAGATGTGGGACCCAGAACAACCCTTCTGCAGCACTTCTTCACAGCACTTCTCCCCATCAGTTCACTTGTTCACCCGTTTTCACGTGGTATAGCATTGCCACCATAGGTTTAATTTAACAGTGTTACTTACCAACGTGTCTTTTTTACAGCTCGGCATGTACAGTTGTATAAATGTACAGTGACGATAAATACTCACAGTCTATTTATCTTTGTCATAGGTACTCACCTTATAGACAGTTTGTGTATATCTTTTTTCCAGCGCCACGGTCAGGCGCCCTGGAGTCTTCCCTTAAGTCGACTTATTGAGTATCCTTCACGTTGTCACAGCTACATCTATTCTCGGTCAAACGGGTATGGTTAGGTGGCTGTATCACTGTCCATTTTTCCTTAACCACTTCCACAGTATATAGGTATCCTCCATTGAAATCACCACAGCTCGTGGAGCACCATTGGATTCGATTTCAACTGTCATCATTTCACTATAAACCTTCGGACTTATCAACGTAATATTAGAGATCATTGTTGAAAAGCAACAATTTTATATGTGCATCATGTGTAATGTGTTCTAAAATCTTTTTTTTTAATTTTGTATATATTTCAGTTCTTGTTAAAGATTATTCTGATGAAGGTCCTATAATTGGACTGAAAACGTTCAATAATACTTATCTTTGAGCTGGATGCACAATAAAAGAAATGTTCAACTTTTCTTCAAAACAACGAGTGCCAAGTTTTTTGTGATCATTGTTACTCTTTTGCTCCTCACTGTGTACAGAGGAGAAAGGTTATGGATGGTTTTGTAGGTCAGTATTAGTAGTTTGAACTCGATACACTGGTGAAATTGGAACAAGTGAAGAGATCTAAAAAAGGGGAGAAGCGGAGGAGTAGCGAGGAGAGAGATTAATTAGTCGGGCAGCAGAGCTGAGCAAAAATATTCACTGCACCCTGACCCAGTGGCCATAACAGTATTTAATGGTTGCTAGTACAGAGCCCTACTTTTTCCTACCTGACAGCATGCCCAGCATCTCTTCTGATGAGTAGCTTGGTCACAACAGTTTTGTTCAGGTTCAACATGCATGTGGTGTTTCAGTAGCCTAATGATTAGAAGAGATGTGAAGCAGCTAGCAGGTAGGAGGAGGTTTGCAGGGCTCTGGTCCACCAGCCATGGACTACTGTCATGGCAGCTGGAACAGGGTCCTGCAATTTTTTTTGTTCAACTTTATTATTCACATATGAAGCATATTGTAAAAATCACAAAAGCAATCACCTCACCATGCTGAAAAGCTATCGTAGTACACCTACAATATTTACACTACACCTGCATATGGTGTACTAGTGTCAACTTGCTAAAGTAATAGTTTACTGATCCAGCAGTTACACTGCTTCATTTGTATTGTGTTCTTTTAGACACACATTGCACCATAAGATGTCCAGATTTTGGATGTATCCAGGGGCTGCTTTGACATTTTAGTCAGAGCCTCAGGTTTCTATGCAGAGAACAACTCAATCTTGACTGTGCACTCTGTATAGAGAGTGACCAAAATAATAAATATTATGATATAGTGAATATAGGTTTTGCATATAAGTCGCTGCCTCTTTAGGGTGCAGTAATCGATAATAAACTTATCTTGATTGCTGCTCTCTGCATAGGTAACAAATGAGATAACAAAGGCTGCACTCTGCTTTCCCACAGTTCCTCTTCTCTTTGTTCACTTGAGTGAAGGGATAGAGAACTACTGGGGCAACTTTAACAAATTTAAAAAAGTGTCCAATGCAAAAAAAATAATAATAACAAACTTTAAATTTTGATTTAGGTTATGCAACCAATACTAGGACAACCACTTCTTGAACCAAGTGTTTTGCCCCAATTAAATAAAAAACCTATACTCACCACCCATGCCGGTGCCATTCTTGCAGTATCGGTACTTGCTCTCGCTGGGGCTTTTGTGTGGTGTTGTGTTGTGACATGTGACCCTGGTGCCAATCAGCGCTGGTGTCACTGTTCCCCCCTACATATGGATTGAACATGAAGAAGAAGTCAATAAGCAACTGCAGCCCAGACTTCCTCTTTATCTTCAATCCGTAAGAAGGCGGGGACAGTGACGCCAATACTGATTGGGCCCTGGGGTCATGTGTCACAACATCGCATGAAAACTCCGGAAGGGAGCGAGTTCCAACATTGCAGGAACAGAGTCGGCACAGCAGGTGAGTATAGATTTTTTTTATTTTATTGGGGCTAAACATTTATTTCTAGAAAGGGTTTCATAGTAGTGGACAACCCCTTTAACATAGTAACATAGTAACATATATTATTAAGGTTGAAGGAAGACTTTAAGGCCATCTAGTTCAACCCATAGCCTAACCTAACATGCCCTAACATGTTGATCCAGAGAAAGGCAAAAAAAAAAGCATGTGGCAAAGAGTAAGCTCCACATTGGGGAAAAAAATTCCTTCCCGACTCCACATACGGCAATCAGACTAGTTCCCTGGATCAACGCCTTATCAAGGAATCTAGTGTATATACCCTGTAACATTATACTTTTCAAGAAAGGTATCCAGTCCCCTCTTAAATTTAAGTAATGAATCACTCATTACAACATCATACAGCAGAGAGTTCCATAGTCTCACTGCTCTTACAGTAAAGAATCCGCGTCTGTTATTATGCTTAAACCTTCTTTCCTCCAGACGTAGAGGATGCCCCCTTGTCCCCGTCTCAGGTCTATGATTAAAAAGATCATCAGAAAGGTCTTTGTACTGTCCCCTCATATATTTATACATTAACATAAGATCACCCCTTAGCCTTCGTTTTTCCAAACTAAATAGCCCCAAGCGTAATAATCTATCTTGATATTGCAGACCCCCCAGTCCTCTAATAACCTTGGTTGCTCTTCTCTGCACCCGCTCCAGTTCAGCTATGTCTTTCTTATACACCGGAGACCAGAACTGTGCACAGTATTCTAAGTGTGGTCGCACTAGTGACTTGTATAGAGGTAAAATTATGTCCTCCTCATGAGCATCTATGCCTCTTTTAATGCATCCCACTATATTATTTGCCTTTGTAGCGGCTGCCTGACACTGGCCACTAAATGTGAGTTGGTCATCCACCCATACACCCAGGTCTTTTTCATTGACGGTTTTGCCCAGAGTTTTAGAATTAAGCACATAGTTATACATCTTATTACTTCTACCCATGTGCATGACCTTACATTTATCCCCATTAAAGCTCATTTGCCATTTATCAGCCCAAGCTTCTAGTTTACATAAATCATCCTGTAATATAAAATTGTCCTCCCCTGTATTGATTACCCTGCAGAGTTTAGTGTCATCTGCAAATATTGAAATTCTGCTCTGTATACCCCCTACAAGGTCATTAATAAATATGTTAAAAAGAAGAGGGCCCAATACTGACCCCTGTGGTACCCCACTGCTAACCGCGACCCAGTCCAAGTGTGCTCCATTAATAACCACCTTTTGTTTCCTAGCCCTGAGCCAGCTCTTAACCCACTTAGAAATATTTTCCTCTATCCCCATTATTCTCATTTATGTATCAACCTTTTGTGTGGCACCGTATCAAAAGATTTTGAAAAGTCCATATACACTACGTCCACTGCTTTCCCTTGGTCCAGTCCGGAACTTACCTCTTCATAGAAATTGATCAGATTAGTCTGACATGAACGGTCCCTAGTAAACCCGTGCTGATACTGGGTCATGAGGTTATTCCTCTTCAGATACTCCAGTATAGCATCCCTTAGAATGCCCTCCAGGATTTTACCCACAGTAGAGGTTAAACTTACTGGTCTATAATTACCGAGTTCAGTTTTTGTCCCCTTTTTGAATATTGGCACCACATTTGCTATACGCCAGTCCTGTGGTACAGGCCTGTTGGTCAATATTCGGTCTAGCAGTGCCCCCCTTCTTGTTCGGTCCTGAACCAGTTGTGAAA
This sequence comes from Ranitomeya variabilis, assembly GCF_051348905.1. NCBI lineage: Eukaryota > Metazoa > Chordata > Amphibia > Anura > Dendrobatidae > Ranitomeya > Ranitomeya variabilis. The sequence continues at coordinate 1,124,431,817 of NC_135232.1, read as the reverse complement.
GGTAATTGTCTCTCATAGTTGTCAGACACCGATTACCTTTGCTGGAACTGCAGGTTTCTGTTCCCCAATCTATTTCAGGGTAGTTGAAGTCCCCCATAATAATGACTTCTCCTTGAGTCGCAGCTTCATCTATTTGCTTTATGAGGATATTCTCCATTGCTTCCATTATTTTTGTAGACTTATAACAAACCTCTATCAGTAATTTATTATTTTTTCCCCCTCCCCTTATCTCCACCCACAGGGACTCTACATTTTCATTAGATTCACCTATATTATCACGCAGGATGGGTTTTAAGGATGATTTTAAGGTTAGGGTTAGAACTATAATTAGAGGTATGTGCAGTATAAGTAAGGTTAGAAATAGGGTCAGGACTAGAGTTAAGATTGGCACTTCGGTTAAGGCTAGGACCAGGATAGGACAGAGTTAGGTTTAGGCTAGGGTAGTAAAATAGATAAACTAAAAATGTTTCTTGCAATAAAGCAGGAAAATAGAGGGCAGCACTTCCAACATAAAATATATTACCAAAAAATGGGAAAAGGGACTACATTACAAAATGACAAACTAAATGCAAAAGTCTAAAAGAAATACATATACAGTAATGGTCGAAAGTGTCGGTACCTCTGAAGTTGTTCCAGAAAATGAAGTATTTCTCTGAGAAAATAATTGCAAATACACATATTTTGTTATACATTTATTTCCTTTGTTCTTTTTGGAACAAAAAAAACTGACAAAAAAAGGCAATTTGGACATAATTTCACAGAAAACCCCCCAAAATGGCCCTGACAAAAGTTTTGGCATGTTTACAAAATTGTGGGTAAACAACTTTGTTTCAAGCATGTGATGCTCGTTCAAACTCACCTGTGACAGGAACCAGGTGTGGGAAAAATGAAAATCACACCTGAAACCAGATAAAAATGGGAGAAGTTGCTTCAATTTTGCATTCTGTCTGTGTGCGCCACACTAAGCATGGAGAACAAAAGAGAACAAAAAGAGGAGAAGTGATCTGTCTGAGGACTTGAGAACCACAATTGTTAAAATATATTAACAATCTCAAGGGTACAAGTCCATCTCCAGATCTTGATGTTTCATTGTCCATGGTGCGCAAAAACATAATTTAAGAAGTTTGCAATCCATATTACTGTAGCTAATGTCCCTGGACGTGGATGGCAGAAAAATTGATGAATAGTTAAAATGCAGGATAGTCAGGATGGTGCATATGCAGCCCCAAGTAAATTCCAAAGAAATGCAAGCTGTTCTGAAAGCTCAGAATGCATCAATGTAAGCGAGGACTATCCGTCCACATTTGAATGAAATGGAACGCTATAGCATGAGACCCAGGAGGACCCCACTGCTGACACAGAGACATACAAAAGCCAGACTGCGGGTTTTTAAACTTTACATGAGTAAGCCAAAATCCTTCAGGAAAACAGATAAGACTAAGATAGAGTTTTTTGGGAAAGTACTTAATTCTACTGTTTAACCCCTTCGTGACATGCGCCGTACTAGTACGGCGCTGCCGGCACTGCATTAGTGCCAGCCGCAGTACTAGTACGGCGCATCGATCACCGCGGTCTCACGCTGAGCGCCGCGGTGATCGGGTGCGGGTGTCAGCTGTATATGACAGCTGACACCCGGCAGCAATGCCCACGATCGGCGCTGTCGCCGATCGCGGGCATTTAACCCCTCTGATGCCGCTGTCAATAGTGACAGCGGCATAGAGGGGGATCGCGCAGGGACGGGGGCTCCCTGCGCTCTCCCACCGGAGCAGCGCGATGAGATCGCGCTGCTCCGGTGACCTGGAAGGAGTCCCCGGATCCAAGATGGCCGCGGGACTCCTTCCGGGTCATAAGATGACCCTGCTTGCCGGCGTCTGCTGAGAATCCTCATAGCAGGCGCCGGCAAGCCCCTGCAATGTGCCTGGCACATCGGTGATCAGACCGAGTGCTATGCACACGGTCTGATCACCGATCTGTGCTGTCCCCTCCTGGAACAAAGTAAAAAAGTAAAAAAAAAATTTTTCCAAGTGTGTAAAAAAAAAAAAAAAAAAAAAATTCCTAAATAAAGAAAAAAAAAAAAAATATATTCCCATAAATACATTTCTTTATCTAAATAAAAAAAACACCACACAATAAAAGTACACATATTTAGTATCGCCGCGTCCGTAACAACCCCACCTATAAAACTATATCACTAGTTAACCCCTTCAGTGAACACCGTAAAAAAAAAAAAAAAAAAACAAGGCAAAAAACAACGCTTTATTCTCATACCGCCAAACAAAAAGTGGAATAACACGCGATCAAAAAGACGGATATAAATAACCATGGTACCGCTGAAAACGTCATCTTGTCCCGCAAAAAAAAAGCCGCCATACAGCATCATCAGCAGAAAAATAAAAAAGTTATAGCTCTCAGAATAAAGCGATGCAAAAACAATTATTTTTTATATAAAATAGTTTTTATTGTGTAAAAGCGCCAAAACATAAAAAAATTACATAAATGAGGTATCGCTGTAATCGTACTGACCCGAAGAATAAAACTGCTTTATCCTTTTTACCAAACGCGGAACGGTATAAACGCACCCCCTAAAAGAATTTCAGGAATTGCTGGTTTTTGTTCATTCCGCCTCCCAAAAATCGGAATAAAAAGCGATCAAAAAATGTCATGTACCCGAAAATGGTACCAGCAAAAACGTCAACTCGTCCCGCAAAAAACAAGATCTCACATGACTCTGTGGACCAAAATATGGAAAAATTATAGCTCTCAAAATGTGGTGATGCAAAAACTATTGTTTGCAATAAAAAGCGTCTTTTAGTGTGTGACGGCTGCCAACCATAAAAATCCGCCCAAAAAACGCTATATAAGTAAATCAAATCCCCCTTCATCACCCCCTTAGTTAGGAAAAATAATAAAATTTTAAAAAATATATTTATTTCCATTTTCCCGTTAGGCTACTTTCACACTAGCGTCGGTACGGGGCCGTCGCGCTGCGTCGGCCCGACATACCGACGCATACTGTGCAAGCGCCGCACAACGGGGGCAGCGGATGCTGTTTTTCCACGCATCCGCTGCCCCATTGTGAGGTGCGGGGAGGTGGGGGCGGAGTTCCAGCCGCGCATGCGCGGTCGGAAATGGTGGACCGTCGGCACAAAAAAAGTTACATGTAACGTTTGTTGCTGCCGGCTGTCCGCCACAACACGACGCAACCGTCGCACGACGCTTGCGACGTGTGTCAATACGTCGCTAATGTTAGTCTATGGGGAAAAAACGCATCCTGCAGATGACTTTGCAGGATGCGTTTTTTCGCCAAAACGACGCATTGCGACGTATGCAAAAAAACGCTAGTGTGAAAGTAGCGCTAGGGTTAGGACTAGGGTTAGGGTTGGGGTTAGGGTTTCAGTTAGAATTGGGGAGTTTTCACTGTTTAGGCACATCAGGGGCTCTCCAAACGCGACATGGCGTCCGATCTCAACGCGTTTGTTTGCGTTAAAAACGCATGCGTTTTTATAGAAAAAAAACAGAACACACTGAAAAGTCACCCACCACCATCAAGGTGATAAAGGGATCCAAACCCTAACCCTAACCCTACCCCTAAACTCATCCCTAACCGTTTAATGAACATTTTCTGACAGTCATAGTGCCACGTATTTCAGTGCCACGTATTTCAGTGCCACGTATTTCAGTGCCACGTATTTCAGTGCCACGTATTTCAGTGCCACGTATTTCAGTGCCACGATATTTCAGTGCCACGATATTTCAGTGCCACGTATTTAAGTGCCACGGTATTTCAGTGAAATACGTGGCACTGAAATATCGTGGCATTTACGTGAAATACGTGGCACTTAAATACGTGGCACTTAAATACGTGGCACTTAAATACGTGGCACTTAAATACGTGGCACTTAAATACGTGGCACTTAAATATCGTGGCATGTACATGAAATACGTGGCACTTATATATGTGGCACTTATATACGTGGCACTTATATACGTGGCACTTATATACGTGGCCACTGAAATATCGTGGCACTTATATACGTATATACGTATATAAACGTATTTCAGTGCCACGTATTTCAGGTTAGGGGTAGGGGTAGGGTTAGGGTTTTTTGGTTTTTTCTTGTTTTCTTGTGTTTTTCTATAAAAACGCATGCGTCTAAAAAAACGCATGCGTTTTACCGCGATTACATGCGTTTTTTCACACATGCGTTTTTAAAAAAAACGCAAGTGTGAAACCAGCCTTATCCTTGGGAAAATAAAAACATGGGGGCTAAAATATAATTTTCGTGGAAAAAAATATATTTTTTATTTTCGCGGCTCTGCGTTATAAACTGTAGTGAAGCACTTGGGGGTTCAAAGTTCTCACAACACATCTAGATAAGTTCCGTGGGGGGTCTACTTTCCAATATGGGGTCACTTGTGGGGGGTTTCTACTGTTTAGGTACATCAGGGGCTCTGCAAATGCAACATGACACCTGCAGACCAATCCATCTAAGTCTGCATTTCAAACGGCGCTCCTTCCCTTCCGAGCTCTGCCGTGCGCCCAAACAGTGGTTTATCCCCATATATGAAGTATCAGCGTACTCAGGACAAATTGGACAACAACTTTTGTTGTCCAATTTCTCCTGTTACCCTTGGGAAAATAAAAATGTGGGGGCTAAAATATAATTTTCGTGGAAAAAAAAAAAAATTTTATTTTCATGGCTCTGCGTGATAAACTGTAGTGAAACACTTGTTGGTTCAAAGTTCTCACAACACATCTAGATAAGTTCCGTGGGGGGTCTAGTTTCCAATATGGGGTCACTTGTGGGGGGTTTCTACTGTTTAGGTACATCAGGGGCTCTGCAAATGCAACATGACACCTGCAGACCAATCCATCTAAGTCTGCATTTCAAACGGCGCTCCTTCCCTTCCGAGCTCTGCCGTGCGCCCAAACAGTGGTTCCCCCCAATGTATGGGGTATCAGCGTACTCAGGACAAATTGGACAATAACTTTTGTGGTCCAATTTCTCCTGTTACCCTTGGGGGAAAAAAAATTGCGGGCTAAAACATCATTTTGTGGAAAGAAAAAATGATTTTTTGATTTTCACAGCGCTACATTCTAAACTTTAGTGAAACAACTGGGGGTTAAAAGTGCTCACCACACATCTAAATAAGTTCCTTAGGGGGTCTTCTTTCCAAAATGGTGTCACTTGTGGGGGTTTCCACTGTTTAGGCACGTCAGGGGCTCTCCAAACACGACATGGGTTCCGATCTCAATTCCAGCCAATTTTGCATTGAAAAGTCAAATGGCGCTCCTTCCCTTCCGAGCTCTGCCATGCGCCCAAACAGTGGTTTATCCCCATATATGAAGTATCAGCGTACTCAGGACAAATTGCACAACAACTTTTGGGGTCCAATTTATCCTGCTACCCTTGGGAAAATAAAAAATTTGGGGCAAAAAGATCATTTTTTGTGAAAATTAATATTAATTTTTTTTACGGCTCCACATTATAAACTTCTGTGAAGCACTTGGAGGTTCAAAGTGCTCACCACACATCTAGATTAGTTCCTTAGAGGGTCTACTTTCCAAAATGGTGTCACTTGTAGGGGTTTCCACTGTTTAGGCACGTCAGGGGCTCTCCAAACACGACATGGGTTCCGATCTCAATTCCAGCCAATTTTGCATTGAAAAGTCAAATGGCGCTCCTTCCCTTCCGAGCTCTGCCATGTGCCCAATCAATGGTTTACCCCAACATGTGGGGTATCGGCGTACTCAGGACAAATTGTACAACAACTTTTTTGGTCCAATTTCTCCTGTTACCCTTGGTAAAATAAAACAAATTGGATCTGAAGTAAAAATTTTGTGAAAAAAAAGTTAAATGTTCAATTTTTTTTAAACATTCCAAAAATTCCTGTGAAGCACCTGAAGGGTTAATAAACTTTTTGAATGTGGTTTAGAGTACCTTGAGGGGTGCAGTTTTTAGAATGGTGTCACTTTTGGACATTTTCTGTCATATAGACCCCTCAAAGTCACTTCAAGTGTGAGGTGGTCCGTAAAAAAAATGGTTTTGCAAATTTTGTTGCAAAAATGAGAAATCGCTGGTCAACTTTTAACCCTTATAACTCCCTAACAAAAAAAAATTATGTTTCCAAAATTGTGCTGATGTAAAGCAGACATGTGGGAAATGTTGTTTATTAACTATATTATGTGATATAACTCTCTAATTTAAGGGCATAAAAACGAAAAATTTGAAAATTGCTAAATTTTCATAATTTTCGACAAATTTCTGTTTTTTTCACAAATAAATGCAAGTCATATCGAAGAAGTTTTACCACTATCATAAAGTACAATATGTCACGAGAAAACAATCTCAGAATCACCAGGATCCGTTGAAGCGTTTCAGAGTTATGACCTCATAAAGTGACAGTGGTCAGAATTGTAAAAATTGGCCGTGTCACTTAGGTGAAAACAGGCTTTGGGGTGAAGGGGTTAATAAGGCCTACAAAGAAAAGAACACATTACCTACAGTCAAATATGGTACTTAAAATGTGCATATGTATTCGCTCCTTTAGCTATGAAGCCCCTACAATTTTCTGGTGCAAACAATAACCTTCAAAAGTCACATTCTTAGTGAAAGGAAGTCCACCAGTGTGCAATATAAGTGTCACATGGTCTGTCAGTATATACACTTTACATTTTCTGAAAGGCCACATAGGCTGCAACACTATTAAGCAAGAGGTACCACTAACCAAATATCATTAAGACCAAGAAGATCTCCAAGAAAGTCAAAGACAAAGTTGTTGAGAAGTAAAACTCATGGTTGGGTTATAAAAATAATATCCCAATCTCTGATGATTTAGAGGAGCACCATCAAATCTATTATCATCAAATGGAAAGAACATGGTACCACAACAAACCTGCCAAGAGAGGGCCACCCAACAAAACTCTCAGCCTGTGCAAATAGGGCATTACTCAGAGGGACAGCACAAAGATAACCCTGAAGGAGCTGCAAAATGCCAAAGCAGAAACTGGAGTATCTCTACACAGAACCATACTAAGCCGTACACTCCGTAAAGATGGTCTTTATGGAACAGTGGGTAGAAAAAAGCCTTCACTTACACACAAAAAGTAAGGCTTGTTTTCAGTTTGTCGAAAGACACATGGGAGACTTCCCAAATTTATGGAGAAAGGTGCTTTTGTCAAATGGGATGAAAAGTTTCTTTATCTTTTTGGCCACCAAGACAAGCACTATGTCTGGCAGCAAAACTACACAGCTCATTACCAAAAAAACACCATCTCTACAGTGATACATGGTGGTGACAGCATCATGCTATGGAGATATTTTTCAACAGCATGGACATGGAAAATAATCAGAGTCGAGAGGAAGATGGATGATGCAAAATACAGGAGTTTTCTTGCACAAAATCTGTTTCAGTCTGTCAGTGATGTGAGACTGGAATGGAGGTTCACCTTAATAAAACAGAACGACCCAAAGCATACTGCTAAAGCAACACTCGTGTAAAGGTCTTGCAGTGGCCTAGTCAAAATCTAGACCTTAATCCAATTGAAAATCTGTGAAGGAGATGGAACAGTTTTGCCTTGTGAAATGGAGAGTTCATAGAGTCTTAGCCAGAGCGACTTACAGCTGTAATTTCCACAAAAGGAGACTCTATAAAATACTGACTTTAGGGGGTGAACAGTTATGCACACTCAACATTTTCAGTTATTTTGTCCTATATTTTTATCTGCTTCACAAAAAGCATAAAAAGAAAACCAAATGTTCACTGTTGTAGGCATGTTCTTCACTTGAACTTATTCAAATCTTCAAACAAAAAAACCCAGAGAAAGCCCATGTTGTGACGCAACGTAACAAAACACCAAAAAAAATGTGAATACTTTTGAAAGCCATTGTATATAAAACCTCTAATACACTTTTATCCACAATACATTAAATATGCTTTATGACTTATTTTACATCTCATGTCTGAATATATCTCAGTGTAACATCGACTTCCTCTGAATGTGCGCTCCTTCTTGGCGATTTTAGGACATGTTCTTTTTCTCATTACATTCCACGAAATGCTAATTCCTGTAAACAATTATTTTACACACCTGTTTTTACTATTCATATTGAAATCACTTGGCTTACCCAGGCACAAAACAATGAATGTTGCAGAATGCCTGAGGCCAGTCACTTGGGACAGGCTGCCGAGACCGTCCTGCTGCTACTTATCAGTAGAACGAGTGTTACCAGATAATGCTGAAATATAACAATTTACAAACATAAAACACTGAAAAACACAAATGTATAATAAACATTTATACGTGTGATAAATATAAAACTGTTTGAAATAAATCAATGCTGCGTACAAATTATCTGAAATTAGTATTTGTTTAAATGAAAGCTTAAATGGATTATCCAGAACAGCAAAATTAAAAGCCTATTTTAAATTGGTGGGTGTCCGACTATTTTCATATCCAAGAATAGATGAGTAATTTAGCTTTCATGTCCTAAGACCACATTCTCTTCATTGTTAACCAACTACAAACTTGTAATAGTAGCTGTGACTAGACTTATGTTCACTGTATTAACATAAAACTGTTGTGCATTGCAATAGCAGAGACAATATATAAAAAAGCATGGAGCTGTACATGGTAAAAAGGAAGCAAGCAATGTGGCCCCTGTAGTCAACAAATCTTTATGAAGTCAAGATTCGACTCCTACAGAATGTTATTGATGGTGTATCCTAAGAATAGGCAATTGTATGCATTTGAGGAATTCACCACTAGTGATACATCACAAGATACTGTATATACTCATGTAAAAGCCAAGTTTTTTAGCACATTTTTTTGTGTTGAAAACGCCCCCCCTCGGCTTATACACGAGACATAGTCCAGAAAGCCGGCGGGGGAGGGGGAGCAGTGTAGCAGCGGCAGGAGTCAGCAGCTGTGTCTGTAACTGTGCCGCTGCTAAAGAGAAAGGAATATTCATTTCTCTTATAGCAGTGACAACTGCAGCTTCCGGCTTCCAGAAGACATCATACTCATCCTCCTCGTGCCGTCGCTGCATCTCCGCTGCTCCTCGGCGTCGGCAGCGCTTCCTGTGCTGAGTGATCACGTGGCACCGCTCATTAAGGTAATGAATATGCACGCATCTCCACTCCCATAGGCATGGAGCGCATATTCATTACCTTAATGAGCGGTGTCACATGATTACTCATCACAGGAAGCACTGCTGGAAGCCGGAACAAGGTGCTGCGCCTGCGAGGGCGTGAAGGAAGAGGGTGAGTAAGATGTTTTTGCATTTTTTTGTAATAGGAAGCATGCATACCAGGATGGGACCGGGGGAGCCGTGCATACAACGACGTGACCGGGGGAGCCATGCATGCAACAACGTGACCGGGGGAGCCATGCATACAACAATGTGACCGGGGGAGCCATGCATACAACAACGTGACTGGGGGAGCCATGCATACAACGACGGACCGGGGGAGCCATGCATACAACTACGGGACCGGGGAAATCATGCATATAACTACTGGACCGGGGGAGCCATGCATACATTACTGGATGGGGAGCCATGCATAGCAGGACAGCGATGAGGGGACAATGCATACCCGACTTATAGTAGAGTGAATAAGCTTACCCAGTTTTCCATAGCAAAACTAGGTGCCTGGCTTATACGCGGGTCGGCTTATACTCGAGTATATATGGTAAATTACTTCTCATACTACCTAGTCCTTGTTAGGGCTTACATTCTGGACTTGTTGAAATTTAAGGCAGGATTACTAACAGTGTGCCACAGGTTGCACAGATCTCTACTATGAGGACTTTCTCAAGTTTTGGAGGTATTTAAGGGAATTGTCACATTTCTGAGATCATACACTGATCTTTGATAAAAGGCTGGGCTCACAATCTTCTAGATCAAACCAAAGATGTTCAATTTGGTTGAGGTCAATGGTCTGTGCGGATGGGAATGTTTTACCACACAAAACTGGTCCAGCTATGCCCTTATAGACCTTTCTTAGTGGACTGTAGCACATTCATGTAGATCAAAGAAAGTCTTTCCACAAACCGTTCACAGAAAGTTAGAAGCTACAATTGTACAAAATATTTTGTCCATAACCATTGAGATTTCCATTCAGAGGAATTAGGAGTCCTAGGCCTTTCATTAAAGAGCATCCCCAAAGCATTACCCCTCCACCATCTAACTTAATAGTGGCACAATGCAGTTGAGCAGACAATATTCTCCTGGAATTGAGTAAACCCAGACACATGCATCACATGTCAAATAGAGAATCTTGATCCATAGCTTTACACAACACATTTCAGCTCCAGAGTCCAGTCGCATCATGTTTTACACCACTTCACCTGGCACTTGATATTGCGTTTGGTGATCTAAGGTTTGTGAAGTGATCTACAACTTATGCAGCTTACTCCAGGAATGTGCTTTGGATTGTCTCATAGAACTTAGGCTACGTTCACATTTGCGTTGTGTGCCGCAGCGTCGGCGCCGCAACGCACAACGCAAACAAAAACGCAGCAAAACGCATGCACAACGCTGCGTTTTGCGCCGCATGCGTCCTTTTTTTCATTGATTTTGGACGCAGCAAAAATGCAACTTGCTGCGTCCTCTGCGCCCGGACGCGGGCGCCGCAGGGACGCATGCGGCGCAAAACGCAAGTGCGACGCATGTCCATGCGCCCCCATGTTAAATATAGGGGCGCATGACGCATGCGGCGACGCTGCGGCGCCGACCGCAAATGTGAACGTAGCCTAACTAGTGATACCAGCTCTGAAGGCTATTCTATGCAGCAATAATTTGCCTTGTATCCTGGCAATTATCCGTGAAATATTTTTTTCAGATTTTTTCTTGAGCTCATAATAACTTATTGGCATTTTAACTACAAGTAAAAAATTGCAGTTTTGAAAACTAATCGGATTTGTGTTCTTTTCATTATACCTTGCAAATTCGGTTTGTTGAGTATATGGACTATGGGGTTTTGGGGAGACATTTTACTCATTGGCATTATTGTTTTATTAAAGGGAAGAGGCAAATGGGGGGCCATATTCTACCAAGAACTAGGAATCCCAAAAGTGTAACTGTCACTTTGCAGCATTTTTTTTGCGCTTTTACTATTGACATAGCAAAACTTACATCAACATGTGTCCTACTATAAAGAGGCACTTCATAGATAATGATACAACCAACTCCCTATATGGTACATACAGGACTGAGGAAGAGATCACACAACTTATCAATATGAAACCAATAACTTTAATCAATGTTAAAAAAAATATATATAAAAAAGCAGAAACGCCGTTTAGGGGACGCCAAGCATTATATCAAACAAGGGGGCAGAAAAATACAAACTACAGTACAATGTGTATAACTGTACAGGGTAAGTACAAATCCAGTGGTAAGTGGTAACCTATAATAGGTGTACCACCACAGTGTATATCAATATTAATTAGTATACTAGAGTCTGCTAGCAAAAGAGCCCCTCACATGAAATGAATTGTAACACCACAAGGTAAAGACATAATAAATAGCTACACAATATACATTTAGCACAGTATAAACATGCAATTCCCTTGAACATGGTAAAGCAAGAGCTGACTGTAAGTGCTATAAATAGCTAACCCAGACTCCTATGCATCTAAAGGGTAAACTGTCCAACCATACATAAGGAAAAACAGATGACATAGATAAAAGTAATTGCCTGTGGAGAGAAGTGTGCTCCTAGCATCCCCTGATCCTGACGCGTGTTTTGCCATGTGCTTCTTCCGTGGGCATTCCCGGAAGAAGCTGGTGGTGAAACGCACATCGGGATGTCGGGATAGAAGAATAGATGTTGGCAAATCAACAATAAAGTCAGTGGACAAGGTCTTCAAATCGAGCAACATTTCACATGGCTTGTATTTAGACAGTTTTTTTTTCTGTAGTAACACATGGATATGAAACTTGGACTATAAGGAATGAGGCAGAAGAATCAACGCCTTAGAAAGGTGGTGCCTGAGAAGAATGTTATCAATACCACGGATGGCAAGAACAACAAATAAATCCATTTTGGAAAAAATCAAGCCAGATATGTCACTTGAAGCAAGGATCCTTAAGCTACGACTTGCCTACTTTGGACCCATCATACCAAGAAAGCAATCACTGGAGAAGGACATCATAATCGGAAGAATAGAAGCAACAAGGCAAAAAGGAAGACCAGCAACCTGATGGCTTGATACAATCAAGATAATGTAGAAATTCTGGCGGACCTATCTAGGATTGCACAAAATTGATCTTTTTACAGATCGTTCATCCATCAAGTCGCCATGGCTAGAGATTGAGCCGAAGGCCATTAAATAATAAAAATTATATATATATATATATATATATATATATATATATATATATATATATATATATATAATCTCTACAGGTATTTTATCACAACAATTATGGATGTCATATGGAATTGTAAGACAATAAACATGGAAGAGCACAGTATGAGAAGCACCAGGTGGTTTAATTGGGATGTTTCAATGAAAGGTGGGGGAAATAGCCTCTCACCTGGAAGGGTTGTGAACCCCTGCACAACTCCGGTAGCAGACGTCTCCATGCACTCCTGCTCTGTTGCTCCGGGACCACTCCTGTGCTGTGCTTCCTGGTCTGGTCATGTGGCCCGAAGATCCAGTTATGTGATGTCACTTCAGGTCCCGTTACCTGAAGATGAACTCTATGGCCCAAAGCTGCTCCAGCCACAATCCTGCAAGGGGAATATCAAAGTTTTTCGAAAAAATATGTAGGTGGTCAATTTAAGGAGCCCTACCGCTATAGAGCACACTGCAATAGATTGGTGGTAAACAAACCTTTTATTAAACCACTATGCATTTCGGCAGCGGATCACTATCTTTCTCAGGTGGATTTACCACCTGAAAAAGGTAGCGATCCACTGCCGAAATGTGTAGTGGTTTAATAAAAGGTTTGTTTACCACTAATCCATTGCAGTGTGATCTATAGCCATAGTGTTCCATAAATTGACCACATACATATTTTTTCCCCCAAAAATGGATGAATTGGCATTCACAATAGTAGGTAAACACTATGATACATTATTTCCTGTCAACTCTATTGAATTTCACTGGATGCCACATGGTTATCCAGAAAAATCACCTACTTTAGCAGGTTATACTCCTCAGTATAAATCTATGACTAGCTTAGAGGATTCTCTTAAAATATAACTTTTAAATATCACCATCAAAAAATCAAACGTGACCCTAGTCCATCCAAGATATGCACAGAACAAATAAATTCCCTTTTCAAATACTTTCAACTATCAGGATATAATATATTATAGTACCTATCACATCATTTATACCGGATATGATTATTGAACTACAAGACCCTTGTCCGTCCACTAGATCATGATCATTCAAGGGAAAACATACCACATTCTCATGTCATTGTGCATCAAACATGAAAATAAAATGTGTGGATCTCATTTATTTTGAGCAGCAAGAATGTCAGTTGTCAGAGGTTTTTCGTCCACACTAATAGACTTCATCCAAATTAATCTAATGTGTTGTGCCTCTTGTATTTTCCCCTGCCCTAACATGGACAGTACCCAAGTATATCTCTCTGGAGAAGAAATCACTGGAAAAGAACATCATGGTCGGAAGAACAGAAGGAACAAGGTGAAGAGGAAGACCAACAACCCAATGGCTTGATACTATCAAGATAACTGAGAAGACCCTGGTGGATCTATCTAGACTTGCACTAGATCGATCTTCCTATAGAACATTCATCCATCAAGTCACCATGGCTTGAGATTGAGCCAAAGGCTGTTAAATAATAAAAATCATTTATATACAGTACATATAATCTCTAGTAGGTAAACACTATGATACATTATTTCCTGTAAACTCCATTGAGTATCACTGGAGCCACATTTTTATCTCGTTAAATTCAGTTGCAGATCATAAGGCCTTACGAAAAAGTATATTCTTGACAAAATGAAACGTGTTCTTATTGCTATTGCCCTTTCATTCTGATGGTAGACTAACACCATTTGGGCAATTATTGCAAATTGTACTGATACATTTAACATCCATCTTGAGACAATCCACTTAAATTAAAATTTCATATGACCGTTCCATGGAAATACGGTGGATAATTATTGTACATTGACAAAGAAATCTTTTTTATGATTGTTATCTGGAGAATGCTCCATTCAAGGTGAATGTGCCATAGTCTTATTACCTAAGGACTGGATGAAAGCTAATTTGTTATGCTGGAAAGCACAATCACAAGCCATGTGTACAGTAATTATGAACCTGTAAGTTATTGTTTTTCTTTGTTTTGAACAGCTTTGTAAATCAAGTCCCAAACCTATATTTTCTTCTTTTCTCGTACTGTTGAGCTCACTAGGGGACCATTCAAGCCCAGTGTAAAGCACGGCTGATGAAGAAAACAATTTATATTTCTTCTGTGTCTCTTCATGGCATTTTGACCACATCTCGGAGGCTTAAATTGGTTCATCCAAAGGTCAGGTAAAGATATCTGTATCAAATTTAAAGTATCACTATTTCCCGACCACGGTGTAAATCAAGGGGTTATCTTTGGAAAAGTAGACAATGGGGAGTATATAGATTTGGCAAGTCCAGGCAACTAGGCCTATTTTTTTTTTTTAATAAAGTATTGTAGTTCCTGGTAGGATTTGCACAGAAAGAGCTATAATTGTATCCCAAGTCATGTAACAAGTCTATAAAACAGTATAGAAGATCATGTAAAAATAAAATAGAAGAGAAGAAAATGTCAAGCTTCACCGAATCCTTGAAAAAAAGTTTTCTTTATTCACAAACTTAAACATGGAGGATACAAGCTTCAGCACAAACCATATGGGTAAGAATCTCAATGCGTTTCTGGAGACTAAGCTCCCTTAATCATGTGCCAAGAACAAGAAATGCAATTATTTAGTGCAAACCATAGGAAATAGCTTCTTTTAACCCTTTCTACCATTTCTAGAAGGATGTTGTGTTAAGAGAGTTGCATGCACAAAACTGTGCCTAAGTCATGCTTTATTGTCCTAAGACTGAAACAAAATGAACATATCCTCTGCTATAAGTAAGCAAAAAGCAATAGAGCATGTAAATAACATAGGGTATGTATTAAACACTGTTTTTGAGCAAAAGTCATTCAACAGTGCCAAGGTGTACCCAGTTGGGATAGTCCCAACCTCTAGTATTAAAATCGCAAGTTGTTTAAAAATGACCACAATGTGAATAAGGGTCAAGCAGGTTTGGGGCCCACTGTGGACACCCAGCAATGTGAAGCTATATAGACATAATATACCGCTCAAAAAAGTTAACAATAGTTATAGTTAACCATTGTAGCAACCAATAATGATACAGCTTTAGCAGGCCATCCAATTACCTCTTCTTTTTCCTTTTCTTTTTTTGCAGGGGGTTGGAGTTTGAACACTGCCGATGTCGTGTTACACGCTTCTGAACAGGGCACAGTATATTGCCTCTCCTGTGCTTGAAACCTTCGTCCTGTTCAAAGTTTTAGTTAATATGAAGTTATTTTATTTTACTTCAACAATAATATCATCTGCCACCTTTTGTGACATCTGGACAAAGAATCGTGGAATATGTAGCTAAGATGGCGGAGAGAAGCTAAAGTATTTTTTATCATGAGGGCAAGAGTAGACAAAAGTAGCAATATTTCATGCCTCGAAAATAGTTCATCATGAGTAATTGTAATTGAAATGCAGCAGGACAGATGGCAGCTACACCATTTCACCGATCAATCACACTGAGTCTGGGAACCTGTACTATCTCTTTCCACACACAGATTGAATCTCTGTATTTTTAGCAGGCTTCTACACTCATATTCTTCAATGTTGCAGTTGTACAATCCATCAACGTCTGGAGCCTTTGTCCAATATTTAGGGCTTTTTCTTTTTTACCTTTACTGCTGAGCTGTGAACTCTTATGTCCTCTCACTATCCTAAATCACCATAAAATGGCTGATGCCTTCCCTGCCTCAGCTTTTGTACAGTCCATGGTAGTCCTTCCTAACTGTGCTAAACTATCTGATGTAACACCAGCAAAGATTTATAGACAAGCCCATGCTATTGCGCATGAGGTCACGTGAGAATTTTATGGCTCACGCAATCGTCTACAAGGTCTAAAAAAGTTGGCAGGCATATACTTTTATTGATTGGTGCGAATTAAATAAAGACTCTTAAATTTCATATAATAATATGCAAATTGTCTCTTCAGAGAGGAAGAGAACTAGAACTCTAGTGCCACCTTTTGGAAGTAGCAATCCTACTAGTCAATATCGACCCTTTAATGAGCCTTGTCACATGACTTAGGATAATAGCCAAACCAGAATCTCAATTTGCAAACACTGTGTTTCGGGGTACTGCCCCTCATCAGTGCAAAGTGGAGATATGATGAGGGGCAGTACCCCAAAACATAGTGTCTGCAAATTGAGATTCTGGTTTGGCTCTTATCCTATGTCATGTGACAAGGCTTGTTAAAGGGTTGACATTGACTTGTAGGATTGCTACTTCCAAAAGATGGCACTAGAGTTCTAGTTCTCTTCCCCTCTCATGAGACAATTTACATAATTAGCATATTTCCCAGAGGAGCATTGCGGCTTTAAGTCTCCTCATCTCATAATGCTCAGCATGTCAATCTCCGCAAGGAGAAGCGATACTTCCTGGATATATAAGGTTTTATATCACATCTCTACTGCATATATTTGAATAACATCAACCTATATATGTACATCAGCTCACTGTAGGATGATAAACCAGAATTATTCTATTGCATGTACTCACTGATAGAGATGAACATTTCTTGTGAAATTCAAAATCAACAGATTCTGTGAAATCTTCCTAAAAATGCAACAGAATTGATTTTACCACAAATTGCAAGTACTTTTACCTCCCTGAGTCATCCTTTCACTTTCCAGATTCACCCTAAAATGGCTCCTTTGTTCCCTGAATCTGCTTTTATACAGGCTTTTATTGTCTTGATAGAATGGCTGTATCATGTGATATGGTAGCTGCAAGACATAATGGAGAAGAACACATGGCTACTCCCAAAGTCACGTGAACCTTCTCTGGGTGATGCAGTCTACTGAAATGTGTAAAATAGCCGTGGGGTGATGCAAGGAGAAGTAATGAGCTCTCCTGTACTCCTGTGCAACAAAATCACCTTTTTTCACCTTGTTTCTAGGACCGTCAGGATAACATTCTCTAACATTCTCTAGCCTGTAAGTGCTAATGGACACAGGGATCATATACAACTTTTTTCTTTTCCTCTGGTATTAGGTTATTTTTTTTTGCGAGCTGCAGGTCCTTTCAGGCATTTATAAATGTTTCAGGCGAGTTGCTTTTAATTGCTACCAGCTGAGACATTAATGTCAGTTCTGCACTCCATTGAAATATTTATATATAATAAACTGTGTGCTATAAACAGCCGCAAGTCATAAAATGCAAAGCAGCCCCAGCCAAACTCAATACTAATAACTTATTTGCAGAGGATGCATTTCACTGATTATTTATGAAGGCAGTGAGCCATGCACTGCTGTCTTTAAAGTACTAGTTGCACCGAATATGTGATACAGCAATATCTTTCATCACAATGTAAAAATGTACACTCACATTAGTTATATAATAGCTAGTCCTATAAACGAGAGCCCTGCCTAACAGATGTCTATTAATATATTACTAGGGGAGATCAGTGAATTGGGCAAAATTCCAATTTGATAGACCAAACTTACTCAAATTCGGACAGGAAATCCAGATTGTGTCAAAGAAATTCATGGTAGATCGCCCAGAAAGGGGTTATATCTTGTATCACCTCTCCTCCTCTCCTTGGCCTTCCCTATACCTCTCCAACCTTCCACAGTCCTCTTATCAGCTCCTCTGTTGTTCTCTTCCATCTTCTATATTCTTCTCTTTCCATTCTTCACTCTCTTCCACGCCAATAGTTGGGACACATGAGAGAGTGGAAAGAGGATATAGCTTTTTTCTTTTTTTTTTTGCAATTTCAATCTCCAAAAAATGGTCCAGTAAAATTATGGCCAACCAGAAGTCAATTAGAGAGATTGCAAATTTTTGCCTAATCCAATTTGTTTTTGTGAAATTTGTAAATTCAATTTGAGAATTCTCCTTGAGTATGCAGTTAGCGAAACGCGCGTCGATGCTATGTGGTGTAGTCAATATCCCTGGGACATATTTGATGACTAGCATACCTTATGTTGACTTTTGCACCTTACTATGGGATAGTATGGGAATTTATACATTTATAAAGGTGTTTTCTAAGTGGAATAGAATTTTCCTTTACATCCATACTATATAGTAATAGCAGGGGAGGCGTGAGCACCCGGTGTAACCGGGCAAGTGCCGGGGTCCAGGTGAGGTGGGGGCCCACTCACGCTGTCTGGGATACAGGCGACTCACCCACCGCCAGGGCCGACTCACCCCCCCAGTGCCGCCGCATTCAACTATACCGGCGTCTATGACGCTGATACAGTTGAATGCAATGATGGAGGAGAGAGCGTCAGATGACACTCCCTCTCCCATCATTCCCCTCTGCCTGTGACACTGCGGGTGCGCGATGACGTTATATCATCATGTACCTGCTGTGTAGTGGTAGTGATGGGCAGTCCGGCTCTTTTTGGTAATCTGGTTCTCATGGCTCTGCTCAACAAAAAGAGCCGGCTCTTTTTGGATCCTAAATGGATCCCTATTCAATATGTGTTCACAATATGTGAACACATATTTATGCTGATGTAATGCAGTCCAAGCCCTGCCCACCTATGACAAAATCTCCGCCCACTTGCTAGTAACCAATTAAATTGATGCGTGGGTGGAGTTTTGCTCAGGTGGGCGGAGTTACATCTGCCAAACACTGGGATTTTACACCCAGTGAGAGCCATTCAGAGAATTTAGTGGCTCTCACTGGGTTGCCGGCTCCCATCATTCACAGCAGGGAGCCAGCTTTGTCTCAGATCATTCGCAAACAACCCACCACTAGTGCCGGGCAGACTGCAACTGCTGAGACCGGATCCAAGCCTGGAGCACCGGGAGCAGCGTGGGGCACAAGGAGAGGTGAGGATTGTGTGTTTTTTAAATCTATCAGTGAGTGATAACTGGATTGTGGGGCCATTCTCGGGGGGGCTACATTATAATCTATGGGGGTTGTATTATATTCTATGGGGGGCTGTGTTATATTCTATGGGGGGCTGTATTACATTACATTCTATGGGGGCTGAATTACATTACATTATATGTGGGCTGTATTACATTCTATTGCAGGGCTGTATTACATTCTATGGGGTGCTGTATTATATTCTATAGGGTTCTGTATTATATTCTGTAGGGGCTATATTATATTCTATGGGGGTAGGGTTGAGCGAAACGGGTCGATCATTTTCAAAAGTCGCCGACTTTTGGCTAAGTCGGCATCTCATGAAACCCGATCCGACCCCTGTGCTTGTCGGCCATGCGGTACGCGACTTTCGCGCCAAAGTCGCGTTTCAATGACGCGAAAAGCGCCATTTCTCAGCCAATGAAGGTGAACGCAGAGTGTGGGCAGCGTGATGACATAGATCCTGGTCCCCACCATCTTAGAGAAGGGCATTGCAGTGATTGGCTTGCTGTCTGCGGCGTCACAGGGGCTATAAAGGGGCGTTCCCGCCGACCGCCATCTTACTGCTGCTGATCTGAGCTTAGGGACAGGTTGCTGCCGCTTCGTCAGAAGCAGGGAGAGCGTTAGGCAGGGTCCACTAACCACCAAACCGCTTGTGCTGCAGCGATTTCCACTGTCCAACACCACCTTCGGTGTGCAGGGACTGTGGAAGCTATTTTTTTTTTTTTTTCCCCTCAGCGCTGTAGCTCATTGGGCTGCCCTAGAAGGCTCCGTGATAGCTGTATTGCTGTGTGTACGCCACTGTGGAAACCAACTGCTTTTTTCAAAGCACATATCCTCTTGTTCCTTCCTTTCTGCACAGCTATCTTTTTTGTTTGTCCACACTTTTTATTTAATTTGTGCATCAGTCCACTCCTATTGCTGCCTGCCATACCTGGCTTACATTACTGCAGGGAGATAGTAATTGTAGGACAGTTTTTTTTTTTTTTTTTTTTTTTTTTTGTGGGAGATTAAGATTGGCATTTCTGCTACAGTGCCATCCCTGTGTGTGCCATCTCTCACTGAGTGGGCCATAGAAAGCCTATTTATTTTTTCCGTGATTTGTGTTCTAAAATCTACCTCAACACAAAAACACTACATCAATCAGTGGGAGAAAAATATTGGCCTCAGTCAGGGCTTGTGTGCCACTGCTGTGTGTGCTATCTCTCATTCAGTGGGCTATAGCAAGCCTATTTTTTTTTTTTTTTTTTTAATATTATTTGGTTTCTAAAGTCTCCCTGAAAAAAAAAAAAAAAACCTAAAAAAACAGTGGGAGAGTAATATTGCCCTTTCAGCTTGTGTGCCAGTCTTGACTCCTGGGTGTGCCACCTCTCTCCCTCTCATTCAGTGGGCCATAGAAAGCCTATTTATTTTTTTTTTTAAATATTATTGGGTTTCTAAAGTCTCCCTTAAAAAACAAAAAATACATAAAAAAACAGTGGGAGAGTAATATTGCCCTTTCAGCTTGTGTGCCAGTCTTGACTCCTGGGTGTGCCACCTCTCTCCCTTTCATTCAGTGGGCCATAGAAAGCCTATTTATTTTTTCCGTGATTTGTGTTCTAAATTCTACCTCAACACAAAAACACTACATCAATCAGTGGGAGAAAAATATTGGCCTCAGTCAGGGCTTGTGTGCCACTGCTGTGTGTGCTATCTCTCATTCAGTGGGCTATAGCAAGCCTATTTTTTTTTTTTTTTTTTTTTAATATTATTTGGTTTCTAAAGTCTCCCTGAAAAAAAAAAAAAAACCTAAAAAAACAGTGGGAGAGTAATATTGCCCTTTCAGCTTGTGTGCCAGTCTTGACTCCTGGGTGTGCCACCTCTCTCCCTTTCATTCAGTGGGCCATAGAAAGCCTATTTATTTTTTTTTTTAAATATTATTGGGTTTCTAAAGTCTCCCTTAAAAAACAAAAAATACATAAAAAAACAGTGGGAGAGTAATATTGCCCTTTCAGCTTGTGTGCCAGACTTGACTCCTGGGTGTGCCACCTCTCTCCCTCTCATTCAGTGGGCCATAGAAAGCCTATTTATTTTTTTAAAAAATATTATTGGGTTTCTAAAGTCTCCCTTAAAAAACAAAAAATACATAAAAAAACAGTGGGAGAGTAATATTGCCCTTTCAGCTTGTGTGCCAGTCTTGACTCCTGGGTGTGCCACCTCTCTCCCTCTCATTCAGTGGGCCATAGAAAGCCTATTTATTTTTTTTTTAAAATATTATTGGGTTTCTAAAGTCTCCCTTAAAAAACAAAAAATACATAAAAAAACAGTGGGAGAGTAATATTGCCCTTTCAGCTTGTGTGCCAGTCTTGACTCCTGGGTGTGCCACCTCTCTCCCTCTCATTCAGTGGGCCATAGAAAGCCTATTTATTTATTTTTTTAATATTATTGGGTTTCTAAAGTCTCCCTTAAAAAACAAAAAATACATAAAAAACAGTGGGAGAGTAATATTGCCCTTTCAGCTTGTGTGCCAGTCTTGACTCCTGGGTGTGCCACCTCTCTCCCTCTCATTCAGTGGGCCATAGAAAGCCTATTTATTTTTTTAAAAAAATATTATTGGGTTTCTAAAGTCTCCCTTAAAAAACAAAAAATACATAAAAAAAACAGTGGGAGAGTAATATTGCCCTTTCAGCTTGTGTGCCAGTCTTGACTCCTGGGTGTGCCACCTCTCTCCCTCTCATTCAGTGGGCCATAGAAAGCCTATTTATTTTTTCCGTGATTTGTGTTCTAAATTCTACCTCAACACAAAAACACTACATCAATCAGTGGGAGAAAAATATTGGCCTCAGTCAGGGCTTGTGTGCCACTGCTGTGTGTGCTATCTCTCATTCAGTGGGCTATAGCAAGCCTATTTTTTTTTTTTTTTTTTTTAATATTATTTGGTTTCTAAAGTCTCCCTGAAAAAAAAAAAAAAACCTAAAAAAACAGTGGGAGAGTAATATTGCCCTTTCAGCTTGTGTGCCAGTCTTGACTCCTGGGTGTGCCACCTCTCTCCCTTTCATTCAGTGGGCCATAGAAAGCCTATTTATTTTTTTTTTTTTAATATTATTGGGTTTCTAAAGTCTCCCTTAAAAAACAAAAAATACATAAAAAAACAGTGGGAGAGTAATATTGCCCTTTCAGCTTGTGTGCCAGTCTTGACTCCTGGGTGTGCCACCTCTCTCCCTCTCATTCAGTGGGCCATAGAAAGCCTATTTATTTATTTTTTTTAAATATTATTGGGTTTCTAAAGTCTCCCTTAAAAAACAAAAAATACATAAAAAAACAGTGGGAGAGTAATATTGCCCTTTCAGCTTGTGTGCCAGTCTTGACTCCTGGGTGTGCCACCTCTCTCTCTCATTCAGTGGGCCATAGAAAGGCTATTTTTTTTTTGTTTTTTTTAATATTATTTGGTTTCTAAAGTCTCCCTGAAAAAAAAAAAAAAAACATACAAAAAACAGTGGGAGAGTAATATTGCCCTTTCAGCTTGTGTGCCAGTCTTGACTCCTGGGTGTGCCACCTCTCTCTCTCATTCAGTGGGCCATAGAAAGGCTATTTTTTTTTGGGTTTTTTTAATATTATTTGGTTTCTAAAGTCTCCCTGAAAAAAAAAAAAAAACATACAAAAAACAGTGGGAGAGTAATATTGCCCTTTCAGCTTGTGTGCCAGTCTTGACTCCTGGGTGTGCCACCTCTCTCCCTTTCATTCAGTGGGCCATAGAAAGCCTATTTATTTTTTTTTTTAAATATTATTGGGTTTCTAAAGTCTCCCTTAAAAAACAAAAAATACATAAAAAAACAGTGGGAGAGTAATATTGCCCTTTCAGCTTGTGTGCCAGTCTTGACTCCTGGGTGTGCCACCTCTCTCTCTCATTCAGTGGGCAATAGAAAGGCTATTTTTTTTTTGTTTTTTTTAATATTATTTGGTTTCTAAAGTCTCCCTGAAAAAAAAAAAAAAAAAACATACAAAAAACAGTGGGAGAGTAATATTGCCCTTTCAGCTTGTGTGCCAGTCTTGACTCCTGGGTGTGCCACCTCTCTCCCTTTCATTCAGTGGGCCATAGAAAGCCTATTTATTTTTTTTTTAAAATATTATTGGGTTTCTAAAGTCTCCCTGAAAAAAAAAAAAACATAAAAAAACAGTGGGAGAGTAATATTGCCCTTTCAGCTTGTGTGCCAGTCTTGACTCCTGGGTGTGCCACCTCTCTCTCTCTAATTGTGGGCCATAGAAAGCCTTTTTTTTTTTTTTTTTTTTTTAATATTATTTGGTTTCTAAAGTCTCCCTGAAAAAAAAAAAACATAAATTAGGTGGGAGATTAATATTGACATTAGTGCTTGAGTGACAGTCCTGCGTGTGTGTCATCTCTGTGATTTTGTGCCACAGAAAACAGAGTGTGTAACATTGTGCCTGATTTTCCTTGTGGTCTCACCAACCTGTTAAGGGATATTGAAATCATACTGAAGTTATAGCTCACCGTGTAAGTTGTTTGACAGCAACAAATAAAGTTACTTTGGTTAAGATTTTAAAACAATGAGGAAGTCTGGTGCAAGAGGTCGTCGTGGGCGTTCATTGTCAGCTGGTAATGATGGTAGTGGTAGTGGAGCATCAGGTGGTCGTGGGGATAAAAATATTCCACCTAAGTCTGGAGCTGTGGAGCCAGTTTCGTCGTCAGGCTACACAAGGCCTCGAACGCTCTCTTTTCTGGGAGTAGGAAAACCGCTTTTAAAGGCGGAGCAGCAACAGCAAGTTTTGGCTTACATTGCAGACTCAGCCTCTAGCTCTTTTGCCTCCTCTTCCGAAACTGGTAAATGTAAAAGCAGCGCGTCGCTTGTGGATGTTCACGGTCAGGGACAAGTCGCTTCCTTGTCCTCCTCAGCAAAAACTACAACAAGAGAGAAGGATGCAGCAGGCGACACAACGGGTCACTCCATGGAGCTCTTTACACATACCGTCCCTGGCTTAGAAAGTGAAACATTTAACAGGCCATGCCCATTACAAGTATATTCTGACATGGAGTGCACTGATGCACAGCCACAGCCAGAGTACTATGCTGCTCCTTTGACTCAGACCACCACATTGCCCTCTCAGGGTACAGATCCACAATCAGACCCTGATGAGACTATGTTGCCCCGCCACGAACGCTATACCACCGACCGACACAGTGACACAGACGAAGTTGCACACGAGCTCGAAGAGGAGGTAATAGATGACCCAGTTATTGACCCCGATTGGCAGCCATTGGGGGAACAGGGTGCAGGCGGCAGTAGTTCAGAAGCGGAGGTGGAGGAGGGGCCGCAGCAGGCATCAACATCGCAACAGGTTCCATCTGCCGGGCCCGTATCTGGCCCAAAACGCGTGTCAAAGCCAAAACCTGTTGGAGCACAGCGTTGCCATCCGGTTAAAGCTCAGTCTGCAATCCCTGAAAAGGGATCCGAGTCTAGGAAGAGTGCAGTCTGGCATTTTTTTAAACAACATCCAACTGATCAGCGCAAAGTCATCTGTCAAAAATGTTCAACTAGCTTAAGCAGAGGTCAGAATCTGAAAAGTCTAAATACTAGTTGCATGCATAGACACTTAACCACCATGCATTTTCAAGCCTGGACTAACTACCAAACGTCCCTCAAGGTTGTAGCACCCTCGGCCAATGAAGCTAGTCAGCAACGCAACATCCCTTCCGTCACTGTAAGGCCACCATTTTCCGCACCACCGGCAGTATCTGTGCAGGTTTCTTTGCCAGCCAAAAGCAGTCAGGGTCAGGGAATCACCAGTTTTGTAGGAGGAAATATTGCATCTAGGGCACCGGCGGAAACAATACCGTCTCCAACCGTCTCTCAGTCTGCCATGTACACCGGCACACCCGAAAGTTCCACGATCTCCAGCTCTCCAGTCCAGCTCACCCTACATGAGACTCTGGTTAGAAAAAGGAAGTACTTATCCTCGCATCCGCGTACACAGGGTTTTAACGCCCACATAGCTAGACTAATCTCGTTAGAGATGATGCCCTACCGGTTAGTTGAAAGCGAAGCTTTCAAAGCCCTGATGGAGTACGCTGAACCACGATACGAGCTACCCAGTCGACACTTTTTTTCCAGAAAAGCCATCCCAGCCCTGCACCAGCATGTTAAACAGCGCATCGTCCATGCACTCAGGCAATCTGTGAGTACAAAGGTGCACCTGACTACAGATGCATGGACCAGTAGGCATGGCCAGGGACGTTATGTGTCCATCACGGCACACTGGGTGAATGTGGTGGATGCAGGGTCCACAGGCGACATCAATTTAGGGACAGTTGTGCCTAGCCCACGGTCTAGGAAACAGTTGGCTGTAGGCGTTCGCACCCCCTCCTCCTCCTCCTCCTCGTTCTCCTGCAGAAGCTACAGCTCTTCCACAGAACGCAGTCTGCCAACCACTCCATCGGCAGATGACACTGTTGCACACCAGTTGTCCCATTATGGGCCAGCTACTGCCAAGCGTCAGCAGGCTGTATTGGCTATGAAGTGCTTGGGCGACAACAGACACACCGCGGAAGTTCTGTCCGAGTTCTTGCAACAAGAAACACAGTCGTGGCTGGGCACAGTAGATCTTGAGGCAGGCAAGGTAGTGAGTGATAACGGAAGGAATTTCATGGCTGCCATCTCCCTTTCCCAACTGAAACACATTCCTTGCCTGGCTCACACCTTAAACCTGGTGGTGCAGTGCTTATTGAAAACTTATCCTGGGTTCTCCGACCTGCTCCTCAAAGTGCGTGCACTTTGCTCACATATCCGACGTTCGCCTGTACACGCCAGCCGTATGCAGACCTATCAGCGGTCTTTGAACCTTCCCCAGCATCGCCTAATCATAGACGTTGCAACAAGGTGGAACTCAACACTGCACATGCTTCAGAGACTGTGCGAACAGAGGCGTGCTGTTATTTATTTGTGGGAGGATACACGGGCAGGCAGTAGGATGGCAGACATGGAGTTGTCAGGTGTGCAGTGGTCTAAGATACAAGACATGTGTCAAGTCCTTCAGTGTTTTGAGGAATGCACACGGCTGGTTAGTGCAGACAACGCCGTAATAAGCATGAGCATCCCCCTAATGCGTCTGCTGATGCAAAGTTTGACGCACATAAAGGAGCAGGCGTCTGCACCAGAGGAAGAGGAAAGCCTTGATGACAGTCAGCCATTGTCTGGTCAGGGCAGTGTACAGGACGAGGTAGCGGGCGAAGAGGAGGTGGAGGACGAGGAGGATGATGGGGATGAGTATATTTTTAATGCCGAACCTTTCCCGGGGGCACAGGAAATTGGTTGCGTGTCACGGCCGGGTTCTGGTTTTTTGAGGGACACAAGTGACGTAGATTTGCCTGCAACTGCCCCTCAACCAATCACAACCGGAGATTTGACAACTGGAACTTTGGCCCACATGGCGGATTATGCCTTACGTATCCTAAAAAGGGACACACGCATTACGAAAATGATGAACGATGACGATTACTGGTTGGCCTGCCTCCTTGATCCACGCTATAAAGGCAAATTGCAAAATATTATGCCACATGAGAACTTGGAACTAATATTAGCAACCAAACAATCAACTCTTGTTGACCGTTTGCTTCAGGCATTCCCAGCACACAGCGCACGTGATCGTTCTCACACGAGCTCCAGGGGGCAGCAGACTAGGAGTGTTAGGGGTGCACACATCAGAAGTGGCGTTGGACAGAGGGGTTTTCTGACCAGGTTGTGGAGTGATTTTGCTATGACCGCAGACAGGACAGGTACTGCTGCATCAATTGAAAGTGACAGGAGACAACATTTGTCCAGTATGGTTACTAACTATTTTTCTTCCCTTATCGATGTTCTCCCTCAACCGTCATTCCCATTTGATTACTGGGCCTCCAAATTAGACACCTGGCCAGAATTGGCAGAATATGCATTGCAGGAGCTTGCTTGCCCGGCAGCAAGTGTCCTATCAGAAAGAGTATTCAGTGCTGCAGGTTCAATATTAACCGAAAAAAGGACTCGTCTGGCTACCCAAAATGTTGACGATCTAACATTCATTAAAATGAACCACAACTGGATTTCGAAATCTTTTGCCCCACCTTGCCCGGCCGACACCTAGCTTTCCTATGAAAAGCTCTTGCCTGTGAATTACTTTTCTAATGTCTAATTTGCTGCAGCTGATTGTACAGCATACGACATGTTTACACCTCCCTAAATGGCAAAACTCCCCACACGGGGCCGTGGTATCGCGACTTGGCGCAAGCACCCGTGAGACTGCTGTTTGTCTGAAGAGGTGGGTGTGCTCGCTTTTGGTTGACGGCATTGCTACTGGGTCCCTCATAGTACAATGTAGTGTCTCTGGCGGTGGTGGTGCGCACCCAACGTCAGACACACCGTTGTAACATGAGGGGCCCTGGGGCGGTCCCGCCGGCCTCAAGAGAGTTCCCCCCTACCCCAGCTCAAAATGTGCTCTACCACGTCCAAAATTATGTCGCACAGCTCCACCAATCTTTAGTCTATTCGCTGACATCATTCAATGTCTGGCACTGACAATACAAATTTGTAGACATCTATGATGCAACTTAAAGTAGTCTGTGTCTGTGTCCTATATTGGCACCATTAAATAGTTACTGCCAAATTACTATGTCAGAAACTCAGTAGATGAGCCCACCCCTGTACCTAAGTATGCCACCTTTTTTTTTGTTTTGGTTGTTTTGCGAGACATTAACATCTATTTATATTTTGGGAGTACTGGGACAGACACTCCTTGCACTACTCCTCCACTCACCACCAAGCTGCCTGTGTATCCATGTAACCGCTGTAAAGCTGCCATGAGCCTATTGTTTGTTATTTTAGGCCTTTGATAGCCTGTCTGCGGTCCCTACTTTAAATACTCCTCCACTGACCACCAAGCTGCCTGCCCGTGTATCCATGTAACCGCTGTAAAACTGCCATAAGCCTATTGTTTGTTATTTTAGGCCTTTGATAGCCTGTCTGCGGTCCCTACTTTAAATACTCCTCCACTCACCACCAAGCTGCCTGCCCGTGTATCCATGTAACCGCTGTAAAACTGCCATGAGCCTATTGTTTGTTATTTTAGGCCTTTGATAGCCTGTCTGCGGCCCCTACTTGCAATACTCCTCCACTGACCACAATGCTGCCTGGAGTGCCTGCCTGTGTATCCATGTAACCGATGTAAAACTGCCATGACTGCCTACTGTTTGTTATTTTAGGCCTTTGGTAGCCTGTCTGCAGCCCCTACTTGCAATACTCCTCCACTGACCAGACCACTGCTGCCCGTGTACCCCTGGAACCAATTATAAAGTGCCTACAGCCAGCCCATTTTCTTATGTTAGGCCTTTGAAGCCTGTCTGCGGTCCCTACTTTAAATACTCCTCCACTGACCACCAAGCTGCCTGCCCGTGTATCCATGTAACCGCTGTAAAACTGCCATGAGCCTATTGTTTGTTATTTTAGGCCTTTGAAGCCTGTCTGCGGTCCCTCCTTCCACTAGTCCTCCACTGACCAGACCACTGCTGCCCGTGTACCCCTGGAACCAATTATAAAGTGCCTACAGCCAGCCCATTTTCTTATGTTAGGCCTTTGAAGCCTGTCTGCGGTCCCTACTTTAAATACTCCTCCACTCACCACCACCAAGCTGCCTGCCCGTGTATCCATGTAACCGCTGTAAAACTGCCATGAGCCTATTGTTTGTTATGTTAGGCCTTTGATAGCCTGTCTGCGGTCCCTACTTTAAATGCTCCTCCACTCACCACCAAGCTGCCTGCCCGTGTATCCATGTAACCGCTGTAAAACTGCCATAAGCCTATTGTTTGTTATTTTAGGCCTTTGATAGCCTGTCTGCGGTCCCTACTTTAAGTACTCCTCCACTGACCAGACCACTGCTGCCCGTGTACCCCTGGAACCAATTATAAAGTGCCTACAGCCAGCCCATTTTCTTATGTTAGGCCTTTGAAGCCTGTCTGCGGTCCCTACTTTAAATACTCCTCCACTGACCACCAAGCTGCCTGCCCGTGTATCCATGTAACCGCTGTAAAACTGCCATGAGCCTATTGTTTGTTATGTTAGGCCTTTGATAGCCTGTCTGCGGTCCCTACTTTAAATACTCCTCCACTCACCACCAAGCTGCCTGCCCGTGTATCCATGTAACCGCTGTAAAACTGCCATAAGCCTATTGTTTGTTATTTTAGGCCTTTGATAGCCTGTCTGCGGTCCCTACTTTAAGTACTCCTCCACTGACCAGACCACTGCTGCCCGTGTACCCCTGGAACCAATTATAAAGTGCCTACAGCCAGCCCATTTTCTTATGTTAGGCCTTTGAAGCCTGTCTGCGGTCCCTACTTTAAATACTCCTCCACTGACCACCAAGCTGCCTGCCCGTGTATCCATGTAACCGCTGTAAAACTGCCATGAGCCTATTGTTTGTTATTTTAGGCCTTTGAAGCCTGTCTGCGGTCCCTCCTTCCACTAGTCCTCCACTGACCAGACCACTGCTGCCCGTGTACCCCTGGAACCAATTATAAAGTGCCTACAGCCAGCCCATTTTCTTATGTTAGGCCTTTGAAGCCTGTCTGCGGTCCCTACTTTAAATACTCCTCCACTCACCACCAAGCTGCCTGCCCGTGTATCCATGTAACCGCTGTAAAACTGCCATGAGCCTATTGTTTGTTATTTTAGGCCTTTGAAGCCTGTCTGCGGTCCCTCCTTCCACTAGTCCTCCACTGACCAGACCACTGCTGCCCGTGTACCCCTGGAACCAATTATAAAGTGCCTACAGCCAGCCCATTTTCTTATGTTAGGCCTTTGAAGCCTGTCTGCGGTCCCTACTTTAAATACTCCTCCACTCACCACCACCAAGCTGCCTGCCCGTGTATCCATGTAACCGCTGTAAAACTGCCATGAGCCTATTGTTTGTTATGTTAGGCCTTTGATAGCCTGTCTGCGGTCCCTACTTTACATACTCCTCCACTCACCACCAAGCTGCCTGCCCGTGTATCCATGTAACCGCTGTAAAACTGCCATAAGCCTATTGTTTGTTATTTTAGGCCTTTGAAGCCTGTCTGCGGTCCCTCCTTCCACTAGTCCTCCACTGACCAGACCACTGCTGCCCGTGTACCCCTGGAACCAATTATAAAGTGCCTACAGCCAGCCCATTTTCTTATGTTAGGCCTTTGAAGCCTGTCTGCGGTCCCTACTTTAAATACTCCTCCACTCACCACCACCAAGCTGCCTGCCCGTGTATCCATGTAACCGCTGTAAAACTGCCATGAGCCTATTGTTTGTTATGTTAGGCCTTTGATAGCCTGTCTGCGGTCCCTACTTTAAATACTCCTCCACTCACCACCAAGCTGCCTGCCCATGTATCCATGTAACCGATGTAAAACTGCCATGACTGCCTACTGTTTGTTATTTTAGGCCTTTGGTAGCCTGTCTGCAGCCCCTACTTGCAATACTCCTCCACTGACCAGACCACTGCTGCCCGTGTACCCCTGGAACCAATTATAAAGTGCCTACAGCCAGCCCATTTTCTTATGTTAGGCCTTTGAAGCCTGTCTGCGGTCCCTACTTTAAATACTCCTCCACTGACCACCAAGCTGCCTGCCCGTGTATCCATGTAACCGCTGTAAAACTGCCATGAGCCTATTGTTTGTTATTTTAGGCCTTTGAAGCCTGTCTGCGGTCCCTCCTTCCACTAGTCCTCCACTGACCAGACCACTGCTGCCCGTGTACCCCTGGAACCAATTATAAAGTGCCTACAGCCAGCCCATTTTCTTATGTTAGGCCTTTGAAGCCTGTCTGCGGTCCCTACTTTAAATACTCCTCCACTCACCACCAAGCTGCCTGCCCGTGTATCCATGTAACCGCTGTAAAACTGCCATGAGCCTATTGTTTGTTATTTTAGGCCTTTGAAGCCTGTCTGCGGTCCCTCCTTCCACTAGTCCTCCACTGACCAGACCACTGCTGCCCGTGTACCCCTGGAACCAATTATAAAGTGCCTACAGCCAGCCCATTTTCTTATGTTAGGCCTTTGAAGCCTGTCTGCGGTCCCTACTTTAAATACTCCTCCACTCACCACCACCAAGCTGCCTGCCCGTGTATCCATGTAACCGCTGTAAAACTGCCATGAGCCTATTGTTTGTTATGTTAGGCCTTTGATAGCCTGTCTGCGGTCCCTACTTTAAATACTCCTCCACTGACCAGACCACTGCTGCCCGTGTACCCCTGGAACCAATTATAAAGTGCCTACAGCCAGCCCATTTTCTTATGTTAGGCCTTTGAAGCCTGTCTGCGGTCCCTACTTTAAATACTCCTCCACTGACCACCAAGCTGCCTGCCCGTGTATCCATGTAACCGCTGTAAAACTGCCATGAGCCTATTGTTTGTTATTTTAGGCCTTTGAAGCCTGTCTGCGGTCCCTCCTTCCACTAGTCCTCCACTGGCCAGACCACTGCTGCCCGTGTACCCCTGGAACCAATTATAAAGTGCCTACAGCCAGCCCATTTTTTTATGTTAGGCCTTTGAAGCCTGTCTGCGGTCCCTCCTTCCACTAGTCCTCCACTGACCAGACCACTGCTGCCCGTGTACCCCTGGAACCAATTATAAAGTGCCTACAGCCAGCCCATTTTCTTATGTTAGGCCTTTGAAGCCTGTCTGCGGTCCCTACTTTAAATACTCCTCCACTCACCACCACGAAGCTGCCTGCCCGTGTATCCATGTAACCGCTGTAAAACTGCCATGAGCCTATTGTTTGTTATTTTAGGCCTTTGATAGCCTGTCTGCGGCCCCTACTTGCAATACTCCTCCACTGACCACAATGCTGCCTGGAGTGCCTGCCTGTGTATCCATGTAACCGATGTAAAACTGCCATGACTGCCTACTGTTTGTTATTTTAGGCCTTTGATAGCCTGTCTGCAGCCCCTACTTGCAATACTCCTCCACTGACCACACCAATGCTGCCCGTGTACCCCTGGAACCTATTTAAAAGTTCATAGAGCCTAGTTATATATTTTATTTACTATTAATAAGGCCATGATGGACTACGCTGTACCACGCTACAAGCTAACCAGTCGACACTTCTTTTGCGAGAAAAGCCATCCCAACCCTCCACCAGCATGTAGAAGACCGCATTGTCCATGCACTCTGGCAATCTGTGAGTACAAAGGTGCACCTGACAACAGACGCATGGACATGTAGGCATGGCCACGGAAGATTACGTGTCCATTACGGCGCAATGGGTTAATGTGGTGGATGCATGGTCCACAGGGGACAGCCTACTAAGTCTGTCTGCAGTCCCTAATTCAAATTGTCCTCCACTGTCTAAATCGGAGCTTCCACCTTCTGGCTTTCGGCCTATAGTATCAGAAATTAAACTGCATTTGGCCTTCAACTTTGGTTAGGGCCTACTAACGGCTTCTGCCCCTCCCTGGTGTTGCCCTCAACTAAATAAAGCTGAGCTTCAACCTTCTGCTCCAAATTACCATTTTGAAAAATGCAATAGGCTTTTCCGGCCTACTAAAGGTGTCTGTCTGTGTGCCCCTGCCTGGTGTTGTCCTCAACTAAATAAAGCTGAGCTTCAACCTTCCGGCTCTCATTAAGTGGTTTTAAAAAAAAAAATGGTGGTTAGGGCCTACTAACGGCTTCTGCCCCTCCCTGGTGTTGTCCTCAACTAAATAAAGCTGAGCTTCAACCTTCCGGCTCTCATTAAGTGGTTTTTAAAAAAAAAATGGTGGTTAGGGCCTACTAACGGCTTCTGCCCCTCCCTGGTGTTGTCCTCAACTAAATAAAGCTGAGCTTCAACCTTCCGGCTCTCATTAAGTGGTTTTAAAAAAAAAAAATGGTGGTTAGGGCCTACTAACGGCTTCTGCCCCTCCCTGGTGTTGCCCTCAACTAAATAAAGCTGAGCTTCAACCTTCTGCTCCAAATTACCATTTTGAAAAATGCAATAGGCTTTTCTGGCCTACTAAAGGTGTCTGTCTGTGTGCCCCTGCCTGGTGTTGCCCTCAACTAAATAAAGCTGAGCTTCAACCTTCTGCTCCAAATTACCATTTTGAAAAATGCAATAGGCTTTTCCGGCCTACTAAAGGTGTCTGTCTGTGTGCCCCTGCCTGGTGTTGTCCTCAACTAAATAAAGCTGAGCTTCAACCTTCCGGCTCTCATTAAGTGGTTTTAAAAAAAAAATGGTGGTTAGGGCCTACTAACGGCTTCTGCCCCTCCCTGGTGTTGTCCTCAACTAAATAAAGCTGAGCTTCAACCTTCCGGCTCTCATTAAGTGGTTTTAAAAAAAAAAATGGTGGTTAGGGCCTACTAACGGCTTCTGCCCCTCCCTGGTGTTGCCCTCAACTAAATAAAGCTGAGCTTCAACCTTCTGCTCCAAATTACCATTTTGAAAAATGCAATAGGCTTTTCTGGCCTACTAAAGGTGTCTGTCTGTGTGCCCCTGCCTGGTGTTGCCCTCAACTAAATAAAGCTGAGCTTCAACCTTCTGCTCCAAATTACCATTTTGAAAAATGCAATAGGCTTTTCCGGCCTACTAAAGGTGTCTGTCTGTGTGCCCCTGCCTGGTGTTGTCCTCAACTAAATAAAGCTGAGCTTCAACCTTCCGGCTCTCATTAAGTGGTTTTAAAAAAAAAATGGTGGTTAGGGCCTACTAACGGCTTCTGCCCCTCCCTGGTGTTGTCCTCAACTAAATAAAGCTGAGCTTCAACCTTCCGGCTCTCATTAAGTGGTTTTAAAAAAAAAAATGGTGGTTAGGGCCTACTAACGGCTTCTGCCCCTCCCTGGTGTTGTCCTCAACTAAATAAAGCTGAGCTTCAACCTTCCGGCTCTCATTAAGTGGTTTTTAAAAAAAAAATGGTGGTTAGGGCCTACTAACGGCTTCTGCCCCTCCCTGGTGTTGTCCTCAACTAAATAAAGCTGAGCTTCAACCTTCCGGCTCTCATTAAGTGGTTTTAAAAAAAAAAAATGGTGGTTAGGGCCTACTAACGGCTTCTGCCCCTCCCTGGTGTTGCCCTCAACTAAATAAAGCTGAGCTTCAACCTTCTGCTCCAAATTACCATTTTGAAAAATGCAATAGGCTTTTCCGGCCTACTAAAGGTGTCTGTCTGTGTGCCCCTGCCTGGTGTTGTCCTCAACTAAATAAAGCTGAGCTTCAACCTTCTGCTCCAAATTACCATTTTGAAAAATGCAATAGGCTTTTCCGGCCTACTAAAGGTGTCTGTCTGTGTGCCCCTGCCTGGTGTTGCCCTCAACTAAATAAAGCTGAGCTTCAACCTTCTGCTCCAAATTACCATTTTGAAAAATGCAATAGGCTTTTCCGGCCTACTAAAGGTGTCTGTCTGTGTGCCCCTGCCTGGTGTTGCCCTCAACTAAATAAAGCTGAGATTCAACCTTCTGCTCCAAATTACCATTTTGAAAAATGCAATAGGCTTTTCCGGCCTACTAAAGGTGTCTGTCTGTGTGCCCCTGCCTGGTGTTGTCCTCAACTAAATAAAGCTGAGCTTCAACCTTCCGGCTCTCACTAAGTGGTTTTAAAAAAAAAAAATGGTGGTTAGGGCCTACTAACGGCTTCTGCCCCTCCCTGGTGTTGCCCTCAACTAAATAAAGCTGAGCTTCAACCTTCTGCTCCAAATTACCATTTTGAAAAATGCAATAGGCTTTTCTGGCCTACTAAAGGTGTCTGTCTGTGTGCCCCTGCCTGGTGTTGCCCTCAACTAAATAAAGCTGAGCTTCAACCTTCTGCTCCAAATTACCATTTTGAAAAATGCAATAGGCTTTTCTGGCCTACTAAAGGTGTCTGTCTGTGTGCCCCTGCCTGGTGTTGTCCTCAACTAAATAAAGCTGAGCTTCAACCTTCCGGCTCTCATTAAGTGGTTTTAAAAAAAAAAATGGTGGTTAGGGCCTACTAACGGCTTCTGCCCCTCCCTGGTGTTGCCCTCAACTAAATAAAGCTGAGCTTCAACCTTCTGCTCCAAATTACCATTTTAAAAAATGCAATAGGCTTTTCCGGCCTACTAAAGGTGTCTGCCCCTCCCTGGTGTTGTCCTCAACTGAACAAAGCTGAGCTTCCACATTCTGGCTTTCGCCCTATACTATCAGATATTAAACTGCATTTGGCCTACTAGTGTGGTTAGGCCCTTGAAACAGTGTCTGCTGCTCTTGGGTTTGCTACTCCACTGAACAAAGCAATGCCGCCTGTTTAGTCCTGTTACCAATTTTGAACTGCATGTAGCCTACTTTATTCTTTGGCCCTATATCTGTTTCCTCCTCATCCTGCCCATTGCCCAGCCACTGCTAAATGAGTCTGCTGGTACATTGACCGAGACCACTACATTCCCCTTGTACTCTACACAGCCAGAATCTGTCCCTGATGAAAGTAAGGTTCCCCTTCCCGCATGTTATACCACCTTACACAGGGACAAAGAGGAAGGTGCAGATGAAAGTGCAGGTTCCTTCATCAGGTGGGGGGGCATACTCGTTGGCGACGTCACTGGCACAGGGCCCCTCAGAGTACGCAAAAGTGTCGCTGCTGGTGGGAGGCGCCCCCGCCATGCAAACACACCGCCGTACTTTGAGGGGCCCTGTGCCAGTGGCAATGCGAACGAGTGGGCCCCCCCCCTGCTTGCTCAGGATCACAGCACTTGCAACTTTTAAATACTTACCTTTCCCTGCAACACCGCCGTGACGTACTCCGCATTTCCTGGGCCCACGAAAAACTTGAGCCAGCCCTACTCCCCCCACAACTTTCCCCCAATTCCCTATGCCCAACTATTATTATACAGTTAATTAAGATTGGCAAGCTTCAGAAACAAGAATGGATGTTTTTGGCATTAAAATGGGCACTGTAGGTGTTTTCCTGGCCTCCACTCACTGCCGACTATGCTTCCCCATTGACTTGCATTGGGTTTCGTGTTTCGGTCGATCCCCGACTTTTAGCGATAATCGGCCGACTGCACTCGACTCGACTCTGGACAAAATCGGGTTTCCCAAAACCCTACTCGATCTTAAAAAAATGAAAGTCGCTCAACCCTATATGGGGGGCTATATTACATTCTGTTGGGGCTGTATTATATTTTATGGGGTGCTGTATTATATTCTGTGGGGGCTGTATTATATTCTATAGGGGGCTGTATTACATTCTATGGGGGGCTGTATTATATTATATGGGGAGCTGTATTATATTCTATGGGGGACTGTATTATATTCTATGGGGTGCTGTATTATTTTCTGTGGAGGGCTGTATTACATTCTATGGGGGGCTACATTATACTCTATGAGGGAGCTACCATATATTATATATGCAGGGGCTCCATTATACTATATGAAGGGGCTGCATTACATTCTCTGGGGGGTTACATTATACTCAGGGGGCTACAATATATTCTGTGAGGTGGCTGCATTATAGTCTGTGAGGTGGCACCATTATACTATATGTGGGCTTCATTATACTGTATTGAGGACTATGGGGTATACATTATACTATATGAAGAACTATGGGGTGCATTATACTATGGAAAGTGAATTTTACTATATTGATGACTATGGCAGTGCATTACACTATATGGAGCACTATGAGGAGTGTATTATACTATATGGAGTACTGAGCAGTGTATTTTAATATATGGTGGACTATGAGGAGTGTATTATACTATATGGCGGACTGAGGAGTGTATTATACTATATGGAGGACTGAGGAGTGTATTATACTATATGGAGCACTATGAGGAGTGTATTATACTATATGGAGGACTGAGGAGTGTATTATACTATATGGAGGACTGTGGTGAACATTATAATATATGGAGGACTATGGGGTGCATTATACTAAACAAACAAAATGCTGCCTATTCATCAAGTTGTATGCATACAAGTGCTCCTCACGAAATTAGAATATCATCAAAGTTAATTTATTTCAGTTCCTCAATATAAAAAATGAAACTCCATATTATATAGTCATTATAAACATAGTGATCTATTTCAAGTGTTTATTTCTGTTAATGTAGATGATTATGGCTTACAGCCAATGAAACCCCAAAGTATTCTATAATGTTGATTTGCCACTTATATTGTAGGTACTGATACCCTGAGACCTGTGGACCTTAGATCACCAGAGTTAGCCATCTGCTAAAGCACAGGATCTACATGTCACCTAGTCCAAGAGTGACACAGTGCAGAATCGCCACTATCAGGACTTATTTTCCAGAACACACATGTGGACTAGTAAGTGACTAAGTGACCAATCATTACTATATATTAGGTCAGACTCGGAGTTCCACTTGCGAGAGCCTCGCATCACTTCACCCTGCACAGCCACCCATTCTTTGGACAGGAGTGTGCAGCTGCATAGAAATACGGACGTTTCGGGTGATGCAATGCAAGGCTCGCACATCGCTCTCGCATAATTGGCATATAAGGGGATGACTTATATAAAGCCCCTCTGCTGTATGGTATTGTAGAATTTACAATAGCTCTTTCGCCCGGGGCCCTCAAAAACCCGGAACCGGCCCTGAGTAATAGCTTCCTTTGGATAAGCTTGCACATGTAATGTCCTATTGACATTCTTCTATGACTTTTTTTTACTCCTTGAAGGATTTACTATGTCATGCAAACATTTTTAATTATGTTCTAAATAAATATGGTGACTTCAGTAGTCATTTTTTTAGGAGCATAATATTCTAGGTGTACTACGCCGCTCATTAGATTGTAATTTCTGGTAGGGAGAACATATAACTTGGTTGTTTTTTTTTACATCAAATTATTTTATTTGTTATATGAGTATTGTGACAGTTTTTGTGACATTTGTAGGAGATTCATATTGCTTTGAATAATTTCACTTGCCTCTAAATATCACTCTATAATTCCATTTTATTGGTGACAGTGGGAGCCTCTTCCCTCTTTTTACCTTTGACTAGCGGAAAGGATAGACTCTGGCATCCAAAGAGTTACATTGCTAGAAATGAAGTGTCAGCTATGCAATCCAGTTGGCAGCCACGTATGATGTGGCCTGCACAGCTCCAGGGTCTGCACCATCTCGATTTTGTATTAGCATTGTGAATTGTATTATTATTATTATTATTATTATTATTATTATTAATAATGAGTGAATCAATTGGCTGCAAATTGAATTGGCTTTGAATTTTGCAAACAATTTGAAATCTACTGAATCCGATTTTATTTTTGTGATATTCTTCATTCATATCCAGCTAACAATTTGCTGATTTGTGCTAGGCAGGGAAAAAAAAAAATTAATACTCAAAGAATATCCTTTGTTTTAATTGTATTTAATACATTAGTAGTACATTTGAAAATAAACACCTATGTAATATTTGCCATCAGAAAAAGCTGGATTGACTCTTCATTCTCAATTCACAAGTAAAATCTGTATTCAGTGAAGACAGCCTTTCCTATTACTAAGATTGGAGATGACAGTTGGTGCTGATAAGATTCTATGCGGAAGGGGGTGGAGAAGGAGGGAGGAGCTCTGCCTCTAGCTCCTCCTTCCTCCAGTCTACATAGAATCTCATAGGTACCAACTATCATTTTCTATCTCAGTAATAGGAAAGGCTGTCTTCACTGAACACAGATTTTGTCCATGAACTTAGAGTGAAAGTTCAATTAAGAAGGAGAAAGAAGCAGATTTTTCTGATGAGATAAATTACATAGTTGCTTAATTTCCTGTGTATTATTGCTTTATGGAATAAAAAGCAAAATGAGGGTTATGTTTTAACCACTCACCTGTGTTGTCAACACATCCTCTGTCCGATCCTTTGCTCAGCTCCTTCTGACTTTTTCTTTTTTGTCAGCACGGCTCGCAAAGGTACTTTTCCTGCATCTTGTCTCTGCCCCAAGTAGGCCTCTGACATCACGATGTACAAATTCCAGAACCCTCCAGATGTAGCATGTGGTATTATAGGAAACACTGGAGAAGAATGAAGCCGATGGCTCATGTGTTGAGGAAGGAAGAAAGAAGATGGACGGAGCTGCACAGAGGACTGGACGGGTGTGCGGTAGTGGGACAGATGAGCGGATAGGTCAGTATTATTATTTTTTGACCCTCTGTTTATTGTGCTATTGGGTCTAGAAAGATTCACATTAAATACCTATTGAATTTCCTGGGGAAGTTCAAGCAAACTGACAAATTTAGATTTCAGCAGATTAATTCATTACTAATTATTATTATTATTCACATTATTATTAAATTCTTATCTTCACATTTTAGGTACTCACATAAACATTCAATCCTAACCCTTTTCCATATTTAACTTTTGCACTTTACTCTATAGGACCCAAAACATGTTTCTTTTCCAGGATAATTTATTCTTATTGTAAAAATTGATGAAAGTAATACCACACAAGAACTGTAAAATGGGTTCCAAGCAATTTATTTCACAAGATCTTATTTGCACAGTAGTACATAAAACTGTCAAGCCAGACAGATAGACTCATTGACTTGAAAAATATCACTTCACTGCTCAATGCTATCCGAGCTCCTCTACGCCATGACAAAGAACAGAGGCCATATTGCGCTGGACAATAAATGTGCTGGAGAAATAATCTTTAACACAAATTCACTCATTTGTAACAAGTCAGATGAACACAAACATTGATCAAAGTAAAATTTGTGAAGGGGTAATAACTAAAACCGGAATATATCGGTGGACGCTAATTGACTGCCATTCTGTATTTAAGTAATGCTTTAAGTGAATTTGTGGATTTAGTTTCAAAATGTCCATAAGAAGATGAGGTCTAGTAAGAAACTAAGATGTAGATTCATAAGAGATAAAGAAAAGGTGAAAAGTAGAAATTCATAATAACCTAACACAATAGAACAAAGTATTACAGTATAGTAAAACAAACAAGCTATAATACATATGTTCATATACAAAATAATACAAACTAGATTAAATATTCTTTTAGTTCATAAATTCTCAATGACGCCTTTGTTAAACACTAAATGCAATACTTATCAACCCTTCTAAAATAGACCATCAATCTGTGATTGGTGAAGGGTCTCAGTCTGAGAATCCCAACCATTTACGAGAACATTGAGGCACCTGCTTGTCTCACCGGAGCATCACCTACTTTTGCAATAAACAGACATTCAAGCTGCTGCTTTTGGTACATCAATTCACTGACCTACATAAACAGATACAGCCAAACATGCATAGACGTCACTGAGTCATTTAACTGTGCAATCATTCTGTCGATGAGACCTAACAGATCAGGAAACGATGACCAATATGAAGGATACAGCATGTGTTCCATATCCTAAATCCATCTTTTTCTTCATGTATCTTCATTACTGTTGCTCAATTCTAGAGATGGACACATTTAGTCGAGTAGAATGGAATTCTACACAAATTACTCAAATCCATCTTCAAACACCCCAGTGTTTCGTTTTATTTTAACTCTGGAGTGGTGATACTAATGCAAGATCCCTACACCTAATATTATACTCAACCCCCACCATCTTCAGCTCTTTCCAATGTTGCTCTGAATGCAAGTCAATCAGAAAGAGAACAAAACTTTCATTGATTTGCATTAAAAACGACCTCTGGCTTGCTCCAGCAAACAATGGTGCAATCAGGCAGGTCACAAACTGCTGAAGACCCACCGGAGCATCATGGATAAAAGGCAAAGATACTGGAGTGGTGTTGTTGACTTACCCACCATGTGGAGTGTGACAATGACTGCCTTCTGGACTTCTGTCAAATCAACAGTCTTCCCCATGATTGTGGAACTTACTGAAACAGCCTAAGGGATATTTTTAAATGCTGTGGAAGCCTTTTCAGATGTTTTTGTTAATTATTCTAATTTACTTAATGACTTTTGGATTTTCATTGACTGTAAGCCATAATCATCAATATTAACAGAAATAAACAATTGAAATAGATCACTCTGTTTGAAATGAGTCTAAATAATATATGTTTCACTTTATGTATTGAAGAACTGAAATAAAATAACTTTTTGATGATATTCTAACTTTGTGAGAAGCTCCTGTATTTGGCCCAGATACAGACCACCACTGTACAAGGTGCATGCTTGCTATGATTATTTTTGTATGTTGGGTTTTGCAGATAAAGGAATAAAATAGTGCTTTTATTTCACCTGTGGAAGTGCTGCTCTCTTCACTTTTCCTAGTGTTGCTGATCCACACCAGCTGGATCTATGGCACCCACCGATTTTCCTACCACGAACTTTCAATCTACAAAGCGTGTAAAGCTTTGAAACTTTTTTCTACACATATCTGCTAGACATCATAGTCTGGATCACCCCTATAACAACAGTCTAGATGTGTAGTCTGGAGCCCCCTATAACAGTAGTCTAGATATTTAATCAGCTGCCAGTTGTAGATTTCAAAGTAACACAATATTCAGTTTGCAAAATTTGGAGGCCATGCTTCAACATGTAAGACTGGTCATTATAGCCAGACACTCTCAAGGCCCCAACTTTTGTCAAGAAGATTTATTGCTTAATTTTTACATGATTCAATTCCAAATTGTGCCATGCAGGGAGCATACGTAAGTTACCTTGACCAAACATAGTGCAGCCAGAATGTTATGGGCACTGACGACAATGCCTATTCCAGTTGATAGGTGATTCAGCTCGAAATTTTCTAATTGACTATTTGCTATGAAACGGCTTGGCATTGCAAGCAGCACTTAGCCTTACAAAAACAAAAAGTCTGTAGGTGGAAAGTAATGGCAGCTCTGTGCTCTGTTACTATTGGGGTTATGTCGAACTGTGGAGGCTTCACCACCTCTCCTGGTGACAGTGGTTCATCTCTGCAGCTGAAAATATTCTCCCATTGGATCATATGTGACATATTTCTGTCCAAATTTGCTGCTCCATGTGTTTACAGTACAGTACAACTTCAAGGTCAATGCCAAATAAAATAAAGCAGTCAGCATTGTGCTACATGGAGAATGGAAGCCTATCTGTGAAAAATAATGGCAACCGGTTATCTTCCAGCAAGATTGAGTGATCAGTATAATTTCTCAAAAAGCAAGGAGAGCCTGCATCTTTGCCAGTAGATGATGGCTGTGATAATCAGCCATCATCAGCCTGTAACAGCTGTCAATCTGTAACAATGGCTTTTATGCACACTGGCAGGAAGACGTAACATTCTAAGTACCCATCTGAGTGCCTGTGATGTAAATGATGGGCGCCGGTGGGATGCCACGATGGCCAGGGGTCTGCTGAAGATTCATGTGACTGTCATGACATTTTGTGGCTGACATTTACAGGAGACTATGATTTGTGCTACACTCAACAGTATTGTAGTATTGCTTACTATAGTGCACGCGTTTCAGAATTTTTTTCACCACTTAAAGAAAATAAAAACTATGAATGTTCTGACCTGGAAAATCATATTCCCAGGTCATTTTTAACGTAAAATGAACTCAGTAAATAAAAAAAACTCCAAAACAATTATGGAATTGAACTTTCTTAGCTATTTGGCCACACCTGCAATTTTTTTTTTA
This sequence comes from Ranitomeya variabilis, assembly GCF_051348905.1. Classification (NCBI taxonomy): domain Eukaryota; kingdom Metazoa; phylum Chordata; class Amphibia; order Anura; family Dendrobatidae; genus Ranitomeya; species Ranitomeya variabilis. The sequence goes on along the minus strand of NC_135232.1, from coordinate 1,124,389,179 downwards.
CGGTTTCCAGTACATCACATCATAAAATTAATTATTTTATTCAAAAGTATCATGCATCTAACAAAAAAAAAGGCATCGCAAGACCTAAATCCTAGGAAAAATAAAACCTCTATGGCTCTTGGGATAAAGAAAAAAATGAAGCAAGTGCAAAAACGAAATATTGCCCTGTCTTTAAGACTTTAAGGAGTTAATCGTATCTTTCGCTTAGAGTTATTAAATGCAGAACACATTGTGAGACTTAATAGAATTGTGTAAACAAAGAGTATACATTTGGGGATAAACCTTAATTCCAAAATATAACAGATTTATTACACTGGAACTAACGTTTTGACAGAAGGTTGTGAGGAGTAAATTCATATTTGGATGCTTCATGAGTATCAGAAGTGTGACTGGTGGGATTGGATAATGATCGCTTAACATGTTTATTGAGAAACAGTAAAGCAGATGTTACAGGTTCCCTTTAATTGATGCAGCCATTATAGGAATATAAACAACGTGTAGCTTTTTGAATAAGCAGATTGTTTGCGTTTAGATTTCCAATTTTATTTTTTCTATATTTTATTTGTTGAGAGTTCAAAAAATGTGTTCTTTCTGCCTCAATATATTTGTGAGAACTAAACTTTTAAAATGGCTTCAATTCACCAAGGTGCTATATATAGACAAAATTAACCCCTTAATGACCAGAGGTATTTTTGGTTTTGCATTTTCATTTTTGCTCCCCTTCTTCCCAGAGCCACAACTTTTTTTATTTTTTGGTCAAAATGGCCATGTGAGGGCTTGTTCTTTGCAGGACGAGTTGTACGTTTGATGGACTTCATTGGTTTTACCATGTCATGTTCTCAAAAACAGGAAAAAAAATCCAAGTGCGGTAAATTGCAAATAAAGTGCAATCCTACAGTTATTTTTTAATTTTTTTTTCACAATGTTCACTAAATGCTAAAACTAACCTGACATTATGGCCCTCCAGGCTATTACAAGTTGTTAGACTCCAAACATGTCTAGGTAATTTTTCATTTAAGTGGTGAAAAAAAATTCCAAAGTTTGTAAAAAAAATTAAAAAAAAATAAAAAAGGGCCATTTTTCGATACCCGTAGCATCTCTTTTTTTCGTGATCTGAGTTCGGGTGATGGCTTATTTTTTGCGTTCTGCACGGATGTTTTTAATGATATCATTTTGGTGCAGATGCGAACTTTTGATCGCCTGTTATTGTTTTTTAATGCATTGTTGCGGCGACAAAACATAATTCTGGCATTTATAATTTTCTTCTCGCTACGCCATTTAGCGATAGGGTTAGTTAATTTTTTATATTGATATATATCAGACAAATCTGAATGCGGCGATGCCAAGTATATGCATTTTTTATTTTTTATTGTTTTATTTTGAATGGGGTGAAAGGGGGGTGTGATGGTGTGATATGCTATGTGGGTATCATTTTTGTGTATATTTCTATTTTACTGATTATCATGGTGTTACTGTATCTTGTAGGATGAGTTGTTATTTGCCATCTGATATTCTCCCCACAGTTCTGTATTGTTATCTCTCCACAGGGTCATTGAATAATGTTGTTTACTAATATGCTAATGATATGTTGACTTAGCTTGTTGAAACAATGAGCCCCTGAGACCTTCCCCCTCCTGGCCTGTGAATGAGGGGGAGACTTGTAAATATCAGGGAGGTGAGACACAGAGATCAGTCTTGTGTGGAACCTTGGTGTGAAGAGCATATCAGAGAGAAAGAAGGGAATATGGACTGTTATTCTCTGTGCTGGATTGTTGGACTTTTATTCTGTAACTGAACTGTATTCGTGCTCTGGAATATTTAATCCTTTGTGTGAGGGATCGTATGTATGATCCTTTCGTGTTTTACCTAAATAAAGGTCTTGGAATTGTTAACTATTCTCTTGCTCTGTTGATTGTGTGATACCAGAGAAGGAAGGAACCCGTGACAGGGGGTGATTTGAACTTTTATGTTTCTTTAAGTTTTTTTATATTTTTTAAAGCATTTTTTCTTGCTTTTTGCATGCTTCAATAGTCTCCATTGGAGACTAGAAGCTGCACTTTTCTGATCGACTCTGCTACCTACAGGCAATGATCAGATCACCTGTATGTAGCAGACTTGCTATGAGTCCTGACCACCGGGCGGCACTCATAGCAATCCGGCAGTGATAACCATAGAGGTCTGGAGGAGACGTCTATGTTGTGAATTTGGTTTTTGGGCTCCCCCGGTGGTCACTGGTGGTACTGGACTTGTGTGCTTCACTTTCTCTGTTCACCTGTTTCCATCAGGATATGGGAGTATCCTATTTAGCCTTGCTGCTCAGTTATTCTAGTGCCGGCCATCAATGTAACCAGAGCCTTTCTGTTGCATGTTCCTGCTTCTAGACTACTATCAGCTAAGTTGGACTCTTAGTCCTAAGTTTGTTTGCATTTTTGTTCCAGTTCACAGTTATGTTATTTTTCTGTAGCTGGAAGCTCTTGTGGGCCGAAATTGCCACTCCGGTGTCATGAGTTGACACATGAGTCTTAAAGTAATCTCGGGATGGTATTTTAATAGGGTTTTCAGCTGACCGTGAAGTTCCCTATTGTATCTTCTTTCTATCTAGTAAGCGGACCTCGCTTTGCTGAACCTACCTTCATACTGCGTATGTCTTTTCCTCTGAACTCACCGTCAATATATGTGGGGGGCTTCTGTCTCCTTTTTGGGGGAATTTCCCTAGAGGTAAACCAGGTCTGTCTTTTCCTCTATTAGGGTTAGTTAGTCCTCCGGCTGGCGCTAGGCGTCTAGGGATAAAACGTAGGTACGCCACCCGGCCACTGTTAGTTGTGTGGTAGGTTTAGCTCACGGTCAGCTCGAGATTCCATCACCCAAGAGCTGTTCTGTTATTTATGTTCTCTGACTTTCCCTTGCCATTGGGAATCATGACAGTATGGCCGGACCAGTGTTAAAACCGTTGGCAGAAGAAAGGAGAAAAAAAGAAGTCTGCAGATTTTTTTTTTTTTTTTTTTCCTCTGAGCTTGCTCTATAGTTGACTTAGTTGCATTTCTGCTCTAATTGCAGCCTCTCTCTCTCTCTCCTTCTAATCCTTGAATGGCTCTGATCTCACCTGATTAAAATGGATCCTCAGAGTTTGGCTACAGGTTTGAATAATCTTGCTACGAAGGTTCAAAATTTACAGGATTTTGTTATTCATGCTCCTATATCTGAACCTAGAATTCCTATACCAGAATTTTTCTCCGGGGATAGATCTCATTTCCTGAATTTCAAAAATAATTGTAAATTATTTCTTTCCCTGAGATCTCGCTCCGCTGGAGATCCCACACAGCAGGTTAGGATAGTAATTTCCTTGCTGCGGGGTGACCCTCAAGACTGGGCATTTGCATTGGCACCCGGGGATCCTGCGTTGCTCAATGTGGATGCGTTTTTTCTGGCTTTGGGGTTGCTTTATGAGGAACCTAACTTAGAGATTCAGGCTGAAAAAGCCTTGATGGCCCTATCTCAAGGGCAAGATGAAGCTGAAATATACTGCCAAAAATTTCGTACATGGTCTGTGCTTACTCAGTGGAATGAGTGCGCCCTGGCGGCGAATTTCAGAGAGGGTCTCTCTGATGCCATTAAAGATGTTATGGTGGGGTTCCCTGCACCTACAGGTCTGAATGAGTCCATGACAATGGCTATTCAGATTGATCGGCGTTTGCGGGAGCGCAAACCTGTGCACCATTTGGCAGTGTCTTCTGAGAAGGCTCCAGAAAATATGCAATGTGATAGAATTCTGTCCAGAAGCGAACGGCAGAATTTTAGGTGAAAAAATGGGTTGTGCTTCTATTGTGGTGATTCAACTCATGTTATATCAGCATGCTCTAAACGTACAAAAAATGTTGATAAGTCTATTTCTATTGGCACTTTACAGTCTAAGTTTATTCTGTCTGTGACCTTGATTTGTTCATTATCGTCAATTACCGCGGATGCCTATGTCGACTCTGGCGCCACTTTGAGTCTAATGGATTGGTCCTTTGCCAGGCGCTGTGGGTTTGATCTAGAGCCTCTGGAAGTTCCTATACCTCTGAAGGGTATTGACTCTACACCATTGGCTAGTAATAAACCACAATACTGGACACAAGTGACTATGCGTATGAATCCAGACCATAAGGAGATGATTCGCTTCCTGGTGTTGTACAATCTACATGACGTTTTGGTGCTCGGATTACCATGGTTACAATCTCATAACCCAGTCCTTGACTGGAAAGCAATGTCTGTGTTAAGCTGGGGATGTCAGGGGGCTCATGGGGACGTACCTTTGGTTTCCATTTCGTCATCTATTCCCTCTGAGATTCCGGAATTTTTATCTGATTATCATGATGTTTTTGAGGAGCCTAAGCTTGGTTCACTACCTCCTCACAGAGATTGCGATTGTGCCATAGATCTGATTCCGGGCAGTAAATTTCCAAAGGGTCGTTTATTTAATCTATCTGTACCTGAACATGCTGCTATGCGAGAATATATTAAGGAGTCCCTGGAAAAGGGACATATTCGTCCTTCTTCATCTCCCTTAGGAGCCGTTTTTTTCTTTGTATCTAAAAAAGATGGCTCTTTGAGGCCGTGTATTGATTATCGACTCTTGAATAAAATTACAGTCAAATATCAGTATCCTCTGCCACTGCTTACTGATTTGTTTGCTCGAATAAAAGGGGCTAAGTGGTTCTCTAAGATTGATCTCCGTGGGGCGTATAATTTGGTGCGAATTAAGCAGGGGGATGAGTGGAAAACCGCATTTAATACGCCCGAGGGCCATTTTGAGTATTTAGTAATGCCTTTTGGTCTTTCAAATGCCCCTTCAGTCTTTCAGTCCTTTATGCATGACATTTTCCGTGAATATTTGGATACATTTATGATCGTGTATCTGGATGATATTTTGATTTTTTCGGATGACTGGGATTCTCATGTCCAACAGGTCAGGAGGGTTTTTCAGGTTTTGCGGGCTAATTCCTTGTGTGTGAAGGGTTCTAAGTGTATTTTTGGGGTTCAAAAGATTTCTTTTTTGGGGTACATTTTTTCCCCCTCTTCCATTGAGATGGATCCTGTCAAGGTTCGGGCTATTTGTGATTGGACGCAACCTTCTTCTCTTAAGAGCCTTCAGAAATTTTTGGGCTTTGCTAATTTTTATCGTCGATTTATAACTGGTTTTTCTGATGTTGCTAAACCTTTGACTGATTTGACCAAAAAGGGTGCTGATGTTGCTGATTGGTCCCCTGCTGCTGTGGAGGCCTTTCGGGAGCTTAAGCGCCGCTTTTCTTCCGCCCCTGTGTTGCGTCAGCCTGATGTTGCTCTTCCTTTTCAGGTTGAGGTCAATGCTTCCGAGATCGGAGCTGGGGCGGTCTTGTCGCAGAAAAGTTCCGACTGCTCCGTGATGAGACCTTGTGCGTTCTTTTCTCGAAAATGTTCGCCCGCCGAGCGAAATTATGATATTGGTAATCGGGAGCTTTTGGCTATGAAGTGGGCTTTTGAGGAGTGGCGTCATTGGCTTGAGGGGGCTAGACATCAGGTGGTGGTATTGACCGATCACAAGAATTTGATTTATCTTGAGTCTGCCAGGCGCCTGAATCCTAGACAGGCGCGCTGGTCGTTGTTTTTCTCTCGGTTTAATTTTGTGGTCTCATACTTACCAGGTTCTAAAAATGTGAAGGCGGATGCCCTTTCTAGGAGTTTTGAGCCTGATTCCCCTGGTGATTCTGAACCTACAGGTATCCTTAAGGATGGGGTGATATTATCTGCTGTTTCCCCAGACCTGCGACGGGTCTTGCAGGAGTTTCAGGCGGATAGACCTGATCGTTGCCCGCCTGGTAGACTGTTTGTTCCTGATGATTGGACCAGTAGAGTCATCTCGGAGGTTCATTCTTCTGTGTTGGCAGGTCATCCCGGGATCTTTGGTACCAGGGATTTGGTGGCTAGGTCCTTCTGGTGGCCTTCCCTGTCTCGAGATGTACGAGTTTTTGTGCAGTCTTGTGATGTTTGTGCTCGGGCCAAGCCTTGTTGTTCTCGGGCTAGTGGATTGTTGTTATCTTTGCCTATTCCGAAGAGGCCTTGGACTCACATCTCTATGGATTTTATTTCTGATCTCCCTGTTTCTCAGAAAATGTCTGTCATCTGGGTGGTGTGTGACCGTTTTTCAAAGATGGTTCATTTGGTGCCCTTGCCTAAGTTGCCTTCCTCATCCGAGTTGGTTCCTCTGTTTTTTCAAAATGTGGTTCGCTTGCATGGTATTCCGGAGAATATCGTTTCTGACAGAGGGACCCAGTTCGTGTCTAGATTTTGGCGGGCGTTCTGTGCTAGGATGGGCATTGATTTGTCTTTTTCGTCTGCGTTCCATCCTCAGACTAATGGCCAGACTGAGCGAACTAATCAGACCTTGGAGACTTATTTGAGGTGTTTTGTGTCTGCGGATCAGGATGACTGGGTTGCCTTTTTGCCGTTGGTGGAGTTTGCCCTCAATAATCGGGCTAGTTCTGCCACTTTGGTTTCTCCTTTCTTTTGCAATTCGGGGTTTCATCCTCGTTTTTCTTCCGGTCAGGTGGAGTCTTCGGATTGTCCTGGAGTGGCTACTGTGGTGGATAGGTTGCATCGGATTTGGGGACAGGTGGTGGACAATTTGGAGTTGTCCCAGGAAAAGACTCGGCATTTTGCTAACCGCCGTCGTCGTGTTGGTCCTCGTCTTCGTGTTGGGGACTTGGTGAGGTTGTCTTCTCGTTTTATCCCTATGAGGGTTTCTTCTCCTAAGTTTAAGCCTCGGTTCATCAGCCCGTATAAGATTTTGGAGATTCTTAACCCCGTGTCCTTTCGATTGGACCTCCCAGCATCTTTTTCTATCCATAATGTCTTCCATCGGTCATTATTGCGCAGGTATGAGGTACCGGTTGTGCCTTCCGTTGAGCCTCCCGCTCCGGTGTTGGTTGAGGGTGAATTGGAGTACGTTGTGGAAAAGATCTTGGATTCCCGTGTTTCCAGACGGAAACTTCAGTATCTGGTCAAGTGGAAGGGCTACGGTCAGGAGGATAATTCTTGGGTGACAGCCTCTGATGTTCATGCCTCTGATTTGGTCCGTGCCTTTCATAGGGCTCATCCTGATCGCCCTGGTGGTTCTTGTGAGGGTTCGGTGCCCCCTCCTTGAGGGGGGGGTACTGTTGTGAATTTGTTTTTTGGGCTCCCCCGGTGGTCACTGGTGGTACTGGACTTGTGTGCTTCACTTTCTCTGTTCACCTGTTTCCATCAGGATATGGGAGTATCCTATTTAGCCTTGCTGCTCAGTTATTCTAGTGCCGGCCATCAATGTAACCAGAGCCTTTCTGTTGCATGTTCCTGCTTCTAGACTACTATCAGCTAAGTTGGACTCTTAGTCCTAAGTTTGTTTGCATTTTTGTTCCAGTTCACAGTTATGTTATTTTTCTGTAGCTGGAAGCTCTTGTGGGCCGAAATTGCCACTCCGGTGTCATGAGTTGACACATGAGTCTTAAAGTAATTTCGGGATGGTATTTTAATAGGGTTTTCAGCTGACCGTGAAGTTCCCTATTGTATCTTCTTTCTATCTAGTAAGCGGACCTCGCTTTGCTGAACCTACCTTCATACTGCGTATGTCTTTTCCTCTGAACTCACCGTCAATATATGTGGGGGGCTTCTGTCTCCTTTTTGGGGGAATTTCCATAGAGGTAAGCCAGGTCTGTCTTTTCCTCTATTAGGGTTAGTTAGTCCTCCGGCTGGCGCTAGGCGTCTAGGGATAAAACGTAGGTACGCCACCCGGCCACTGTTAGTTGTGTGGTAGGTTTAGCTCACGGTCAGCTCGAGATTCCATCACCCAAGAGCTGTTCTGTTATTTATGTTCTCTGACTTTCCCTTGCCATTGGGAATCATGACACGTCTAGTTGTCACACCAATCCCATCGCTGTTGTGAACTCTATTTTTAGGCTCCCTCTAGTGGTCACAAGCGGTACTGTGTAGTGTTGTCTTTCTGCAGGTTGGCTGCATCAGCTGGTTCGTTATCCTTGGTTGGTTTCCTATTTAGCTCACCTGGATACTCAGTTCCTTGCCTGCTATCAATGTATTCAGTGCTCTTCAGATTCCTTGTGATTACCTTGCTCCCAGCCTCTCCAAGACAAGCTAAGTTTTTGTCCGTTCATTTTTTGATTATCAGCATTCATCATGTTTCTTGTCCAGCTTTCTAAGAAGTGATCTCCTCGCTTGCTGGTTGCTCTAGGGGACTGAGTTTCTCCCCCCACACCGTTAGTTGGTGCGGGGGTTCTTGAAATCTCAGTGTGGATATTTTGTAAGGGTTTTTTACTGACTGCACAGACCCCTTTACTATTTTCTGCTATCTAGTATTAGTGGGCCTCATTTGCTGAATCTGTTTTCACCCCTGTGTATGTGCCTTCCTCTTACCTCATCGTTATTATTTGTTGGGGGCTTCTATATCTTTGGGGATTATTTCTCTGGAGGCAAGAGAGGTCTTTCTTTCTCTCTAGGGGTACTTAGTTCCTCAGGCTGGCTCGAGACGTCTAGGATTTTTAGGCACGTTCACCGGCTACTTCTAGTGTGTTTGGATAGGTTCAGATTTGCGGTCAGTCCAGTTTGCCACCTCCCTAGAGCTTGTCCTATGTTTGTTACTTAGCTGGAGTAATTCGTGATCCTCAACCACTAAGGATCATAACACATCGGTAACCTGCTATCACGTGACAGGGTCACCGATGGGCTGATATCCGGCATGATTGCAAGAAGCGCGTTTGACAGCAGCATTTAAAGGGTTAATATCCACTGGTGGCTCACTATTCCACCCATGGATATGTTGGGCACATGTCAGCTGTTCAAAACAGCTGAAAAGTGCAGGGAAAGATGTGGGCTTACCGCGGAAGCACACATTAAAGAGTGGGGTCCAACATCAGCTCACAGTTACGCCCGATGTCGGAACGGGGTTAAATAAAGCATTTTTATCTTTAAACCAAATTATTTTAGCAATTTTTATAACATATAAAGAATGCTACTATTAAAATAAAAACATGATAATAATAATAATAATAATAATAATAATAATAATAATAAATACTACAGTTATGTCCACTGTGGTCAAACTAGTGTAGAACAAATTTGTTGGAATTTGAAGTACATAATTCACTTAAAATTGTCTACAAAACACCATTTGCACTAAATGTAATCTATGTAAATTAAATATACATTACTATATTCTGAGTTCTCTACAGACCCTAGAATATAATTAACATATGTAAATGGTGTTGGACTGGGGCCCACGCTATACTCTAAAGCTGGGTGCAACTAACTTTTAGATGTTACCCCATTAGAGTTAAGTTGTCAACTTTAAAATACAGGCAGCTCCTGCACAACCATTGTACCCACACCATAACTGATGTACAATTATAGTAGTATACCATAAAATGGTTCTTTGATGAAAACTTATTGATTATTATTTGATCAATTGACATTCGATTTGAGAGGATCAACAAAAAAAAGTTGCCAAGCACCATTTCACACACTTTCCATGCTCATTGGGCTAATGGTGTTAGAATGAGCAAAGTAGGCTTCCTCATATTATTCTGTAGCAATCTGATCACATAGCGAAGCACAGCCAATCAAGGAGTCTACCACAGGCAGTATAATAGATAGGTGATGATGGCCAGAAAATGCCATTTTATGCTTGTACTGATATGTGCACAGAGAGCATACATTAAGAAGATTGAAACAATGCATACTGTGATTGTGGTGTATTACTTCAGTGCAAATTAATACATCTGTGATACTAAAGCTAGAGCACCTTATAGCTGCAATTTTTTTACACAGCCCCATCAAGCAAGGGTAGCATTAAAAAACTTATTGCAGATTTTTTTAAATAAATCTAAATTCTGAATTTAAGGCTTGTTTCTTTTTGTAAATGAAAGTGTGATCCCTGTGTTTTGGGATGTGTCATTTTTTTTTAAAGATAAAACTACCTAATCCTAAAGCTTAAATATGTGATTACCTACCAAGGTGGTGCACATTGTTTAAAATAATTTTATGAGTTACTTTATTGCTTTTATTTCATTTATTTTTTAAGGGAAAACTACATAATCTTGATACTTTCTGAGAAGTGTATACCAACTAAAGTGTGCATGTAGATTTAAATAATTTTTTGAGCCCTCTTCATTTCTTCACTGTCTGCATACATCATTTAATTGCACTTGCTTGTTAAAAGTGATTCTCCTTATAGTTTCTGGTGCCATCCAATTTTGTAAAGACAGGTGGCTTTCTATTTTTCTTCATCTTTAGTATAAAAAGACTTTTTATTTTTTGAATAACTGTTTTAATGTCTAGTCTAGACACTGAACACAATTTCCCATGGTGCTCGCGGTGAAGTCAGAAAGATTAAGTGAGTTCATTGGCTGTGAACTCGCAGGACCTGTTTGACAGCACCGCTAGCAGGAGAACTTTCTCACATTCGTGGTGCCATCAGATAGGTAATAGGAGTTCATAGGAGTCTTTCTGCTGGATGATAGGCTGAATGGTAGCATCATGCAACCACGCTAGATGTAGCAGAGCTCTACCCGTCATGGGACAAATGGATTAGCAACATCTCTGTGGAAAGGTGAGGGATATTTTGTTTGTTTTTTTTACTCTTTTGCAGATGATGAGGGCGTCGGGGAAATGGACAATTTCGTAAGTATAGTTTAATTAAGATTATTAAAGGAGTCTGTGTCATTCTTTCAATTAAAGGACTTTATTCTGGGTGTCTGTGTTTGTATACAACATAAATATGGGGTTAGTAATGGGAGCGCCCTATTGACGCCTCTTCATTAGTAACCATGGGGCTTGATATCACCTGACAATACAAAAGTGACATCAACCACCGAACTATCACCCCACTTGCCTCCGCTACAGGGCAAGTGGAAAGACTGAGGCTAAGTGCCAGAATTGGCACATCTTAGAGATGCACATTTTCTGGGGTGGCTGAGAGCTGATGTTTTTAGCCTGGGGGGCCAGTATCCATGCCCGCTTCCTCTGCTATTAATATCAGCCTGCAGCTGTCTGCATAGCCTTTGCTTGATATTAATTATAAGGGGGACCCTATGTCATTTTTTTAGAGTCCCCATTTTAATAGCCTGTAAAGGCTAATTATACAGCTGTGAGCTGATATTAATAGCCCAAGAAGCTCAATGGGTATTACCCCTTCCCAGGCTATAAACATCTGCCCCGTCGGCTTTCCCTGCTGCTAGTTAAGAAAACTTTGCTGGAGCCCAGGCCATTTTTTCAGATAAATAGTCTTTTATTAATTAAATACATGTACAGTAAGCTACACACACACTGTACTATTTCTATATGTCACTGACATCTGTATCTATCCTGTCGGCTCCTACCATGATTTTATACTACGAGGCTGCTGAATTGTCGTCTATCTATCTATGTAATATATATATATATATAGATATATACAGGTCCTTCTCAAAAAATTTGCATATAGTGTTAAATTTCATTATTTACCATAATGTAATGATTACAATTAAACTTTCATATATTATAGATTCATTATCCACCAACTGAAATTTGTCAGGTCTTTTATTGTTTTAATACTGATGATTTTGGCCTACAACTCTATAACCCAAAAAACCTGTCTCAATAAATTAGCATATCAAGAAAAGGTTCTCTAAACGACCTATTACCCTAATCTTCTGAATCAACTTATTAACTCTAAACACATGCAAAAGATACCTGAGGCTTTTAAAAACTCCCTGCCTGGTTCATTACTCAAAACCCCCATCATGGGTAAGACTAGCGACCTGACAGATGTCAAGAAGGCCATCATTGACACCCTCAAGCAAGAGGGTAAGACCCAGAAAGAAATTTCTCAACAAATAGGCTGTTCCCAGAGTGCTGTATCAAGGCACCTCAATGGTAAGTCTGTTGGAAGGAAACAATGTGGCAGAAAACGCTGTACAACGAGAAGAGGTGACCGGACCCTGAGGAAGATTGTGGAGAAGGACCGATTCCAGACCTTGGGGAACCTGAGGAAGCAGTGGACTGAGTCTGGTGTGGAAACATCCAGAGCCACCGTGCACAGGCGTGTGCAGGAAATGGGCTACAGGTGCCGCATTCCCCAGGTAAAGCCACTTTTGAACCAGAAACAGCGGCAGAAGCACCTGACCTGGGCTACAGAGAAGCAGCACTGGACTGTTGCTAAGTGGTCCCAAGTACTTTTTTCTGATGAAAGCAAATTTTGCATGTCATTCGGAAATCAAGGTGCCAGAGTCTGGAGGAAGACTGGGGAGAAGGAAATGCCAAAATGCCTGAAGTCCAGTGTCAAGTACCCACAGTCAGTGATGGTGTGGGGTGCCATGTCAGCTGCTGGTGTTGGTCCACTGTGTTTCATCAAGGGCAGGGTCAATGCAGCTAGCTATCAGGAGATTTTGGAGCACTTCATGCTTCCATCGGCTGAAATGCTTTATGGAGATGAAGATTTCATTTTTCAGCATGACCTGGCACCTGCTCACAGTGCCAAAACCACTGGTAAATGGTTTACTGACCATGGTATTACTGTGCTCAATTGGCCTGCCAACTCTCCTGACCTGAACCCCATAGAGAATCTGTGGGATATTGTGAAGAGAAAGTTGAGAGACGCAAGACCCAACACTCTGGATGAGCTTAAGGCCGCTATTGAAGTATTGAAGCATCCTGGGCCTCCATAACATCTCAGCAGTGTCACAGGCTGATTGCCTCCATGCCACGCCGCATTGAAGCAGTCATTTCTGCCAAAGGATTCCCGACCAAGTATTGAGTGCATAACTGAACATTATTATTTGATGGTTTTTTTGTTTGTTATTAAAAAACACTTTTATTTGATTGGACGGTTGAAATATGCTAATTTATTGAGACAGGTTTTTTGGGTTATCAGGAGTTGTAGGCCAAAATCATCAGTATTAAAACAATAAAAGACCTGACAAATTTCAGTTGGTGCATAATGAATCTATAATATATGAAAGTTTAATTGTAATCATTACATTATGGTAAATAATGAAATTTAACACTATATGCTAATTTTTTGAGAAGGACCTGTATGTGTGACACTGACATCTATATATCTATGTATACTATGTGAATATATCCATTCTATCTATTCTATTCTAACCTGTAACTCTGTGATCTTACTGTATGCAGCAGATGAATTGCTGGCTTTTCAAAGGATATTGGAGCGTAAAAATCGGACATCACTCGCATGGTCCGAGTGCTGTGTGATTTGTTTCTCGCACCCATAGGCTTGAATTGGTGAGTCTCGTGACAATCACAGCATGCTTCAATTTTACATGTATGCCTAATACGGCGGAGAAAATAAACGCTGAGGTGAGCTGCCCCATAGATTAATACTGAGTTGAGTGCTATGCAATGTTTTCTCATATAGTACTTGGCTGTACTCTATGGTAGTGTGATGCCGGCCTAAGACTCTCTCCTGTAGAATGTAAGCTCTTGTGGTCAGCAGGGTCCTCTCTCCAATGACTGTAAAATGTAAGTTGTAAGTTGTTATAATCAAAAGGATTCTCTCTCACTCCTGCCACCCACATGAATTTTCCTAGCAATTACAAGCTTCCAGTATTGAAATTCATGCAAATTTATTCTGACAAGTAAGGTGAGGTTGTTTCTGTTTTTTTTTTTCTACATTTTATGTTTATTATGCTCTCCAATCTATCCTGACTAAAAAACAGAAAAAGGGGACAATTAATTTGGATAAAATTATTTTGATTCAAATCAAATTTCAAGGTAAAACTTGGTGACTTGGGTAATATTGTTCACTTTTTTCAGATTTAACAGTAATTACCACTTCTCCAGTGGCACTCACACAATAAAAACATCCACTACTTATGTCTTGGTATAGTTGGTGTGTCAAAAAATGTATCCCCATAAATGAATAATTTATGAAGCCAAAATGGAGTCATTGTCAATGTGTGGAGCCACAAGGAGGACATAGTAAATTCATGGGGCTACAATGGGGGCATTGCTAATGTCCACCATTGTGGCCACATAAATTAAAAGGTTCCCTCATATAGTAGAATGTGCCTCGTTCTGGCCCTATAGTAATAATAAGACAGTCTTTTCTTTGTGACTCCCATATGGTATAATGTCACTCTATCAGCCCCATGTAGCATAGTGTCCCTTCTTTGGAACCCTTTCTGCATAATGTTCCCCTATTAGCCTATATATAACAAAATTTCTTCCTCTTTGATCTCCTTACAGTATAATGTCCCCAGTTTTTTCCCTCCTACTGAATATATCTCCCTCTTTGGCCCCCATTTAGTATAATCTCACCTCTATAGCCCCTATTTAGTATAACTTTCCCTTTTGCAGCCTCCATTTAGTATAATATCCCCTTTTTGGACTGTATTTAGTATAAAGTCTCCCCTAAGGCCATCATGTAGTATTATTTCCCAGGCTTTGCACCCATATTGAAAAATGTCCCCCTCTGTAAAACTCATAATATAATGTCCCCCTCTTTAGCCAGCATGTAGTATAATGTCCCCTCTTTGTTCATGTATAGTATAATGTTCCATTCTTTGCCTCCATTTAGTATATTGTCTTCTTTTTTGCCCTCAATTTAGTATAATGTCCCCTTTTTGGCCTCCATTTAGAAAAATGGCCCTCTTTGCGGCACACCTTACATACAAGTAAAAAAAGCATTCTACTCACCAATCCACGCTCCGACGAGGAATAGGTATATCACACGTCGCATGAGTGGAAACAAAGTGACATTATTGCCCCATCCATCGTTTATCAGAGGCTGATGGTATGTGTATGCAATGTGAGGCAGGAAGATGGTGGTTCTCTGATCCACAATACTTTTCAATTGAAAATGCATCCAGCTGAAACTAGCAGTGGCAGTGTTGAGATACCTTTTACCCTGTGCCTGGTCGCCATCTGGAACTGTTATTATCACGCCCTGGTTCAGGGACCCATCAGAGACTGGAATCCCACAGACATATTCTCTTAGTGTGCAAGTTCGAGCCTGTATGTAAAAGTTAATATATGTACAAGGCGGTCTAGAAATATTTGGACCTAACACACCAAACATCCCTAAATTTCTCAAGCATTTACAATGACTAAGGAAAGACACATCTGTACTATACTACGATATTACCTCTATTTCTATGCATAACCAGTTTCTAAAGGGAACAAAAGATGTACTAGTCCAAAATACAAAGCATTAAATCTTTATTATTAGAAAAAATATTAAAAATTGACACACATGGACACTGGGAAATGGGAAATTACATAAAATTGCACCAAATTGTGCATATATGCTGTTACGAAAGGGCAGGCCCATCCCACATGGATACCCCATAAGCAAGCAATAAAACAATAACAACAAATATTAATTAACAAATTGTGCCTTCAATCAATATAACCCATATTGTGTGGTAATATTAGTGCTACACAATATATAAAATCCCACTAGGCACAGACCATCCATAATATCTGTTAGGCTTATAACAAATCATAACACAGCCTCATGTAATCTAATTTAATAGTCAGTGGTATTTACCTAGAAGTATTGTGCAGAGTGCGCAGCTCCTGGTTAGGATCCAGAGGGGTGTGTGTGACCGCCCCAACGTACGTTGTGGTACTGCCTTCTTCAAGGGTCACCTCCATTTCTAGTAGTATTATATCTTAGTATTGCATTTTCACATTAGAAATAGTGATGAGCGCAAGTTCTCAAGTACGCACCGAGTATCGCTGGTGCTCGAATGGCATGTTCGAGTCCCCCCGACTGCATGTTTTGCAGCTGTTAGTCAGCCACGAAACATGTGAGTATTGCCCGACAAACACGGGCAATACCTGCATGTGTTGTGACTATCTAACATTCACGAACATGACACTCGAGCACCCGCGATATTTGGTGCATACCCAAGCACTCTAGGAAAACTCGTGTAACGAGCACTTGCGCTCATCACTATTTAGAAATGCATGACACTTCCATAAGTTTCTTTTTTTTCTTATAATTTACTTCATTTTTTTTCCAATTTTTAAAGCAAAAATGTACGGCATTTAGATATTTTTTCTATTAAAAATATTCATATGTTTCCAAGATGTATTTCCTTAAAAGGGGTCAATGATCTTTTGCCTTAAGGAACATATTATTCCCCTGATTCCTGACATTCTGTTTGACAATAATTAATGCAATACTGAAGAATGATGTGCATAGCCACTCTGCTGGCCCGAGCTGTACACATTACCATGTGGCAGCTTTGCCACTGCAACATTGGAAGAGAACAGCAGCAAGGAAACTTCATGGATCCATCGATCCAGCCAGCTTCAGAGCAGCAATTGCAAGCTTTACAGGAAAAAGCTTGCAAATTATGTGCCCTCTTTGCCTGGAAAACTCAGCCACCTATGATAGACTGTAGAGGTGGCTGATAAACTTGTCAACAAGAGGTTAACTATAGAATTAAAAATCCCTCCGTTCTTCAGAATGTAGAAAATTTTCAATAAGAGGTAAATTGGAAAATTGCTTTTTTCCCAAGTACTTTGCAATTTTTCCAACTAAAGAACATAAAATAACCCTTACAACTAAAAGAAACCCAGTCAGTTCAAAAACAAATTAATGCATAAATAAAATACCTTTAAAAGACAAATAAATAGTTGTAACTATGATGAAAAGTAACCATAAATCAGAATATTTTCCAAAACATAGCTGATTTTTTAAATAATTGTAACTGTCTATTACTATGTATTATGACTTTCAGATTTCCATTAATTATCTCTACAGGAACCTAAGATTTATGCAGCTCCAAGTACCTGACAATAACGGCTAATGTACTTTACAAATGTAACACACGTTGCTTGATAAGACGTATTATTGGCATGAACAATGACAACTGTATTAGAGGTGTTCGTAACGATTGGTTTTACAGGCATTGTTTCATTGTTGATTGCATGGTTTATGATCCATATACAAAGCATAAAAAGACTATGTGGGCGCAATAAATTGATAAAAAATGGTCTCATATTCATTGTTAGATACAGGTGGTTTATTGTTAGCAAGTCGTAATTGTAAAGTCAATCTAGAACATACAACAGGATCATTCTTTTACAGAATTGGTAAGTAATTTGCTTTGTGTATTGAATTTACTTATTTGTTATTCGTTGGCGTTAGACATTGAGGTGATATACATATATGTATATACTTGTTTTTGTAATGCTATCATAGTACAATACATTATTATAGTAATTACTATAATACAGTTCAATAGAAATGTATATACACATATACACAGATTCTTTCCCTAAATGATGAGCTGTATTTCTTCAATAGAAAGTTAATTTTCCTGTAAAGATCATTAATAGGGTAAACTGTTGTGTTTCATCCAAGTAAAATGGGTTTTCCAGATAAGCAAATACATTTCCGTATAGTAGGGAATTAAACAAATTGTCCAATGAAAACAGAGTAAGATAGGTGATAGTTTAGTGGCAGACGAACCATTAGGATCCACACCAATTTGTACATTTTTAACACTGGCAGATCCCTATTTATAAGATTAAGTGGCAAGTGGAATGATCAACTGGTAGCACCATTCATTCTCCATGGGGCTCCCAGCAAAATCCAAGCACAATGCTTGGTGGCCCAGTAGGGAATAAATAGAGTTTCTATCAAGCATGTGCACTGCCATTGCATTCAAAAGCGAATAAAAGTGCCCAATTCTGTCAATCAGCAAGGATCATAGCATTCTGACCACCATCGATCAATATTTATCAAGTATCCTGTAGAGTGGTGAAACCTTGTTTTCAACAGACAACCTCTTTTAAAGTCAATAGATGGGTCAATTTTTAACATCCTGAATGTTAGTCACTCTAGAGGATTTGTCCTAGCCTAGATAACACAAACTATTAATTTGTTTGATTGGCCACTGTGTAATATGGGGAACACTACACACTTTATTCCAGATTGGCTTCAAGAATACAACAAATGGCTTGAAGGCCCACCAAAAGGACATATGATGGTAAGTTTTGTGTCACGGGACCCTACTAATAAGTATGAATTGTCGATTTGAAAACAGAGACTGTTTGTGCCTCAAATTTCTTAGAGATGTGCATTCCCATCTAGTCTAGCCATCTCTGTCTGCTAAACTCTACATAATTATTATTATTATTATTATTTATTGTTATAGCGCCATTTATTCCATGGCGCTTTACAAGTGAGGAGGGGTATACATAATAAAAACAAGTACAATAATCTTAAACAATACAAGTCATAACTGGTACAGGAGGAGTGAGGACCCTGCCAGCGAAGGCTCACAATCTACAAGGGATGGGTGAGAATACAGTAGGTGAGGATAGAGCTGATCGTGCAGCGGTTGGTTGATCGGTGGTTACTGCAGGTTGTAGGCTTGTCGGAAGAGGTGGGTCTTCAGATTCTTTTTGAAGATTGTGATGGTAGGCGAGAGTCTGATGTGTTGTGGTAGAAAGTTCCAGAGTAGGGGTGATACGCGAGAGAAATCTTGTATACGATTGTGGGAAGAGGAGATAAGAGGGGAGTAGAGAAGGAGATCTTGTGAGGATCGGAGGTTGCGTGTAGGTAAGTACCGGGAGACGAGGTCACAGATGTATGGAGGAGACAGGTTGTGGATGGCTTTGTATGTCATCGTTAGGGTTTTGTACTGGAGTCTCTGGGCAATGGGGAGCCAGTGAAGGGATTGACAGAGGGGAGAGGCCGGAGAATAGCGGGGGGACAGGTGGATTAGTCGGGCAGCAGAGTTTAGAATACAATTATTCACTAACATTTGAAGACCATGTGGTGATAAGGGAAATAAAATTCATGATGGATTATATAAACAGTGTTATAGTGTTATACAGATCAAGGGCTGGGGGCTTCTAAAGAAGAATATGGTGTCAGAAAACTCAAGGAAAAAGCAGCACTCATGATTCCATAAAGTACTCTCCCTTAGAGAAGTTATGTCGCTTATCCATGTTATGTAAATAACAGCTTATAACCTGATGTTAAATTCATCTATTGGTTGTATAAATTATTCTTTTGAAAGCTGAAACCCTCCGAAATGTGGTTTAGGTTAAGAAAATTAAATGACATCAATGCAGAAATATTGATCAGTTAATGGACAAAGAATGGTCAGATTTTGGCAAGACTAAAGTTTTGTCGCCTGGTCATGTAATGCACCCAATCCTAGTTTACATCCTCATCTGTGCTCAGTAAATGATCGGTTAATTAGTGTGTGTGTATAAAAAGAAACCCAGCACCCCAGAGCTTCACTTGAACTGCAACTTGGGCTCTGACAACATGCCAAAAATCCACCCTGCGACCAAAGCCTGGATTATCAAGAGGCTTAAGACCAGATCTACTGCAGAGGTGGCTGGCACCTTTAATGTGTCTCAGCGTCAGGTACAAAGAATTGAAAAAAGATTTGAAGAGACTGGAGATGCGTTTGACAAGCCCAGGTCCGGCAGACCCCGCAAGACAAATGCTCAGGAGGAACGTTTGTTGATTAGAAAATGCAAAGCAAGCCCCTCTTCCACTGCAGCAGAACTCCAACAGGCCTGGTCACCTCAAGTCCCTGTGTCAACTAGAACAGTTTGTAGGATTCTGTCTCGAAATGGCCTCCATGGTTGAATCAGTGCATAGAAGCCAGCACTAAACAAAAGGCAAATAAAAAACTGTGTGGCATTTGCAAAGTCCCACAGCCTGTAAAACAGATGGACGCTGGAAAAGTGGCAGAAGGTGGATTTCTCTGATGAATCTTCAGTAGAATGACACCACAACTGCCACAAATACTGCAGGGGACCTACTGGAGCCCATATGAATCCAAAATACACCAAGAAAACAGTTAAATTTGGTGGTGGAAAGATCATGGTCTGGGGTTACATTCAATATGGGGGTGTGCAAAACATTTGCAAGGTGGAAGGCAATCTCAATAGCCTTAAATATCAAGAAGTATTAGCTACCTCTTATATTCCAAGTCATAAAAGGGGTCAAATTCTGCAGCAGGATGGTGCTCCATCTCATACATCCATCTCTACAACAAAGTTCCTCCAAGCAAAAAAATCAAGGTGCTCAAGGACTGGCCAGCCCAGTCACCAGACATAAACATCATTGGGCATGTTTGGGGTAGGATGAAAGAGGAAGCTTGGAAGACAAAGCCAAAGAATCTAGATGATCTCTGGAAGGCATGTAAGACTGCATTCTTTGCTATTACTGATGACTTCATTAATAAGTTGTATGAATCATTGTTGAACCGCATGGATGCAGTCCTTCAAGCTCATTGAAGCCACACAAAATGTTAAATATGACTCTAATAGCACCACAACTTCATTCACCCATTTTTTGCAACATATATTTGTATTTTAAGTTAATTATTTACTTGAATATCACATTACTTTTTGTGGGCGGCAAAACATTTGTCTTGCCAAAATCTGACCATTCTGTGTCCATTAAATGATCAATATTTCTGCATTGATGCCAATTAATTTTCTTAACCTAAACCACATTTTGGAGGGTTTCAGCATTCAAAAGAATAATTTATACAACCAATGTATTAATTTAACATCAGGTTATAAACTTTTAGTTACATAACATGGATAAGCGACATAACTACTGTCAGGGAGCGTAGTCCTTTATTCCATATCAAGGGACATAAAGTGGAAAGCAGGGGGTGAAGCAGGGAGTGTGGAGGATGACATCAGTTTTCGCGTTACACCAACCCTTCTACTGGTCCAGTTTTGACATTGACCAGGTAAAGAGGCTTATCCAGTTCCATAGGCACAAAGTACTCTGAAGGATGACCTGAAGGAAGCTGCATCTCAGGTAAGTGGAAACCGGGAAAAAATGAGTATTTTGTTTATTTTTAACCTTACATTTATTTTGCTCTGGAGTTTGGAGAGAACTTATAACATAAAAAGAACTTCTTTAAATGGCAAATTCAATTTGTATTAAATAAATTCAACACAACTTGAATTTCTAGACTGAATTTAAGCAACTTTGCAAATTTCAAATTCCGGCAGATTGTCTCATCTCTGTTTGATTAAAATAATGATTAAGATGCAGAATTTATGATGTTCTGATGATAATTGATGATGAAATCTAATATGATGTTTTAATGAAAATCAGCAATATTCAATATCAAGAAACAGCTGCTACAGCAAAGAAGACATTAGTGTTCATAAAATAGAATTAAAATCCTGTGATCCCAATATATTTTTACTCCGCTATAAATCACTTGTAAGGCCACGTCTGGAATATGGGATACACATAAAGGCTACATATTTTAAAAAGGATATTGGGAAGTTATAGTCAGTTCAAAGGCGGTAAATAGATTATTTCAACAGGATGGAAGTTTCTTCTATGATGAGAGGTTGTAAAAGTTGGGCTTGTTTAGCGCAACCCCTCTCTGACATCGGGCATAATAGTACACGGATATCAGACTCCCCATGTTTGGTGTGGGCTCCGGTGCTGAGCTCACACCTTTCCAGGCACATGACAGCTGATGTATACAGCTTATATGTGCCCGCAACAGCCGCAAGTGGAATCGTGATCCACCCACGGCTGTTAACTAGTTAAATGCCCCAGTCATGAACTCCGAATCCTTCTTGAGTTGACCCCTGGTCACAGGTGGCCATCCACACTGGTCCCTATTCTGGGACTCCCTCCAGCCATAGTCGCTCTATTCTTCCAGCTATATAGATCCTGTATTCTACAGGCATCTTGCATTCGGGCAAGCTGCCTTGGAACTCCTCATTAGTCAGTAATTATTTCTCCTATATCCCCCTGCTGCCTGCTGCTCTGCTCTGTGTCCCTCCTATCTACTTAACCCCTGTACTGCCTGTAACTAACTACCTAACACTCTTATCTATCCTATGCTCTATTTCTACTGTGCCCCTTATATTCTATTCCCTTATACTAATCTATCCCTAAACTAAAGCACAATACAACACATTACAGAACAGGACAAATACATTACAGTGCACATTCATAAACAGCAGGAAACCACAAATTACATTAGCATTGCTAAAACATCAGAGTGCCGCATTAGACACATGTATAAGAGTCCAAAGACGGGGAGGTACATGATGTACCAAGTCACCCCCTTACTGGTGGTCGGCGCTCATAATAAGTGAGCATTTCCACTACATACAGGTGATCTGATCATCGCCTGTATGTAGCAGAGCCAATCAGACAACTGCAGCTTCTAGTCTCCCATGGAGACTACTGAAGCATGCAAAAAGTAAAAAAAAAGTTTTAAAAAATATTTAAAAAAATTTAAAAAAACCCCAAATATACACATATTTGGTATCGCTACATTCAGATTGGCCCGATAAATCAATATAAAAAGAGAATTAACCTGATTGCTAAATGGCGTAATGAGAAGAAAAGTCAGAAAGCCAGAATTACACTTTTTGGTCGCATCTACATTGCATTAAAATGCAATAATGCATCTGCACCAAAATACAATCATTAAAAACGTCAGCTCGGCACACAAAAAATAAGCCTTCACCCAACACCAGATCACAAAAAATGGAGATGCTACGGGTATCGGAATTTTTTTTTAACAATTTTTTTATTTTTTTTCACCACTTGAACCATTTAATTTTTTTTCCCATTTTCCACGATATGTTAAAACCAGCAGTGTCATTCAAAAGCACAACTCATCCTACAAAAAACAAGCCCTCACACCCTCACATGGCCATTTTGACCAAAAAATAAAAAAGTTATGGCTCTGGGAAGAAGGAGAGCAAAACACAAAAATGCGAAAACAAAAATACCTCTGGTGGTTCAGGGTTTACAAAAGACATCTCAGAGGAGATCTCATTTATATGTCGTAGGAATTTAGGTCATTGCTAGTTGGCAGAGTTCACACAGGTGTAAGGGGGTGAAGAGGAAGACGAGCCCAAAGGAGGTTGCTTTCCCTGCTCCTTACCTGGAACCACTTAAGGTACCGTCACACTAAACGATATCGCTAGCGATCCGTGACGTTGCAGCGTCCTCGCTAGCGATATCGTTTAATTTGACATGCAGCAGCGATCAGGATCCTGCTGTGATGTCGCTGGTCGCTGAATAAAGTCCAGAACTTTATTTGGTCGTCCGATCGCCGTGTATCGTTGTGTTTGACACCAAAAGCAACGATACCAGCGATGTTTTACACTGGTAACCAGGGTAAACATCGGGTTACCAAGCGCAGGGCCGCGCTTAGTAACCCGATGTTTACCCTGGTTACCAGCGTAAAAGTAAAAAAAACAAACAGTACATACTCACCCAGCGTCCCCCAGCTTCTGCTTCCTGACACTGACTGAGCGCCGGCCCTAAAGTGAAAGTGAAAGCCGCTGTGCTGTTAGGGCCGGAGCTCAGTCAGTGTCAGGAAGCAGAAGCTGGGGGACGCTGGGTGAGTATGTACTGTTTGTTTTTTTTACTTTTACGCTGGTAACCAAGGTAAACATCGGGTTACTAAGCGCAGCCCTGCGCTTAGCAACCCGATGTTTACCCTGGTTACCCGGGGACCTCGGCATCGTTGGTCGCTGGAGAGCGGTCTGTGTGACAGCTCTCCAGCGATCAAACAGCGACGCTGCAGCGATCGGCATCGTTGTCGCTATCGCTGCAGCGTCGCTTAATGTGACGGTACCTTTAGTCACACAGCTGGGTTGTTGGGGGAAGGACTTTCTGCCCTGGACAGAGGAGACCATGTGACTGCTGGAGGCAGAGAGGAAGAGAGAGGAGTGTGGTCAGAAAAGAGCGGGAGAGCAGAGCGCGCGAGACAGAGGGGACAGCAGAGAGAAAGCAGGCTGCAGCGCCGCGCTCCCCGAGAGTGCTCCCCGTGAGGGCACTGAGGCTGAGATACCAGCCGTATTGAAGGCTGGATGTGAGAGTGTGGACTCGGAAGCCTCCGTAATCAGAGAAGACTTTCCCCTGACAGTGCAGAGACAGTGACCCGAGCGCGCAGCCCCGGTGACTGCAGTGACAAGCCAAGACACCCTGAGTGTGATAAGTAAACTGCTCAGGGTGTGTGTAGCATTGATACTGCAGAGAGACTGCCAGCCCAACCTACAGAGACTTGTGCAGCAGTGTGACTGTGCTACTTCCAGCTTCCAGTTTCACTCTGAGAAAAAGACTGCAAAGATTTAACCCGGAGTTTCCAGTTCTCAGGAGACAGAGGAGAGACTTCAGGATCTTCAAGTGCTGCTGGTGACTGTACCCACGTTGGAATAAGGACCCTCCAGTCAGGACCTCGCTGGACTGATAAGTTACAAGAACACTCGTTAACTATTTCTATTCCACTTAACTGTTTCATAGCTTCAGTTAGCTTGCTGTGTATTATTATACTGTTTGCTTTATCTCTACTAACCCCGTTTTCTCCCTGCGAGGAGAAGCTTACTCCTGTTAATAAATCCCCCTCAACAGTTGGTCTGTCTGTTCCGTGGTGACATACTCAACCCTGCACTCTATTATACAGGCATGCAATTTCTTGTCCAAACAGGAAGGTTTATTAGCTACATAAACTGCCAGCAGAAATAAATAACCAAAGAGTCCATACTGTATGAAAAACAGAGCGGTTCAGCTGCGTAATAATGATAGTCTAATTCTCAACCTCTTGCAGAGTAAAAAAAACTTACTTATGTCCTCCACCTTGCATACGCAAACCCAAATGCCAGCGGTGTTTGCACCTCTACTCCCAGATAAGGAAGATACAGCTCTGCTGCCCATTTAAACCAGCTGCACCTCCTGTATTGGAGGGAGGGAATGACATATTCTGCCTTTGTCATATACAGTCATATGAAAAAGTTTGGGCACCCCTATTAATCTTAAGCTTAATGTTTTATAAAAATTTTCTTTTTTGCAACAGCTATTTCAGTTTCATATATCTAATGACTGTTGGACACAGTAATGTTTCTGCCTTGAAATGAGGTTTATTGTACTAACAGAAAATGTGCAATCTGCATTCAAACAAAATTTGACAGGTGCATAAGTATGGGCACCCTTATCATTTTCTTGTTTTAAATACTCTTACTTACTTTTTACTGACTTACTAAAGCACTTTTTTTGGTTTTGTAACCTCATTGAGCTTTGAACGTCATAGCCAGGTGTATGCAATCATGAGAAAATCTACTTAAAGTGGCCACTTGCAAGTTGTTCTCCTGTTTGAATGTCCTCTGAAGAGTGGCATCATGGGCTCCTCAAAACAACTGTCAAATGATCTGAAAACAAAGATTATTCAACATAGTTGTTCAGGGGAAGGATACAAAAAGCTGTCTCAGAGGTTTAACCTGTCAATTTCCACTGTGAGGAACATAGTAAGGAAATGGAAGAACACAGGTACAGTTCTTGTTAAGGCCAGAAGTGGCAGGCCAAGAAAAACATCAGAAAGGCAGAGAAGAAGAATGGTGAGATCAGTCAAGGACAATCCTCAGACCACCGCCAGAGATCTGCAGCATCAACTTGCTGCAGATGGTGTCACTGTGCATCGGTCAACTATACAACGCTGCAGCTCTCTGGAGATGGTCTGAGGATTGTCCTTGACGGATCTCATCATTCTTCTTCTCTGCCTTTCTGATGTTTTTCTTGGCCTGCCACTTCTGGCCTTAACAAGAACTGTACCTGTGTTCTTCCATTTCCTTACTATGTTCCTCACAGTGGAAATTGACAGGTTAAATCTCTGAGACAGCTTTTTGTATCCTTCCCCTGAACAACTATGTTGAATAATCTTTGTTTTCAGATCATTTGACAGTTGTTTTGAGGAGCCCATGATGCCACTCTTCAGAGAAGATTCAAACAGGAGAACAACTTGCAAGTGGCCACTTTAAGTAGATTTTCTCATGATTGCATACACCTGGCTATGACGTTCAAAGCTCAATGAGGTTACAAAACCAAAAAAAGTGCTTTAGTAAGTCAGTAAAAAGTAGGTAGGAGTATTTAAAACAAGAAAATGATAAGGGTGCCCATACTTATGCACCTGTCAAATTTTGTTTGAATGCAGATTGCACATTTTCTGTTAGTACAATAAACCTAATTTCAAGGCAGAAACATTACTGTGTCCAACAGTTATTAGATGTATGAAACTGAAATAGCTGTTGCAAAAAAGAAATTTTTTATAAAACATTAAGCTTAAGATTAATGGGGGTGCCCAAACTTTTTCATATGACTGTAATCATTCCTAATAAGCCTGGACAAATATATCAGTCCTATTAACCCTCTCAGCACCTCCTGTCCAGGATTCTATCAACTCCTTGTCTACAATGTAAAAATACAGCTGCTTCTCACAAAATTAGAATATCATCAAAAAGTTAATTTATTTCAATTCTTCAATGCAGAAAGTGATCTATTTCAAGTGTTTATTTATGTTAATGTTGATTATTATGGCTTATAGCCAATGAAAACCCAATAGTTATTATCTCAGTAAATTAGAATAATTAGCAAAAATCACCTACAAAGGCTTCCTAAGCGTTTAAAAATGTATCTTAGTTAGTGATGAGCTAGTGTACTCGTTGCTCGGATTTTCCCGAGCACGCTTGGCTGATCTCTGAGTATTTGTTAGTGTTCGGAGATTTAGTTTTCATCGCTGCAGCTGAATGATTTATAGCTACTACCCACCCTGAGTAGATGTGGGGGTTGCTAGGGAATCCCCACATGTGTTCAAGCTGTCTAGTAGCTGCAAATCATGCTGCTGAAGCAATGAAAACTTAATCTCTGAGCAGTTACAAATACTCGGAGACTACCCTAGCCTGCTCGGTAAAACTCGAGCAATAAGTACACTAATCTTAGTCTGTTTCAGTAGGCTCCACAATCATGGGGAAGACTGCTGACTTGACCGATGTCCAGAAGGCAGTCATTGACACATTCCACAGGGAGGATAAGCCACAAAAGGTCATTGCTAAAGAAGCTGTCTGTTCACAGAGTATAGTATCCAAGCATATTAATGGAAAATTGAGTGGAAGGAAAAAGTGTGGTAGAAAAAGGTGCACAAGCAACCGGAATAACCGCAGCCTTGAAAGGATTAAGAAAAGTCCATTAAAAAAATTGGGGGATATTCATAAGGAGAGTCCTGCTGCTGGAGAAATTGCTTCTAGAGCCAACACACACAGATGTATCCAAGATGTGCACTACAAGTGTCGCATTCCTTGTTTCAAGCCACTGATGACCAATAGACAATGCCAGAAGCGTCTTACCTGGGCCAAGGAGAAAAAGAACTGAACTGATGCTCAGTGGTCCAAGGTGTTGTTTTCAGATGAAAATACATTTTGCATTTCATTTGGAAATCAAGGTCACAGAGTCAGGAGGAAGAGTGGAGAGGCAAACAATCCAAGCTGCTTGAGGTCTAGTGTGAAATTTCCACAATCAGTGATGGTTTGGGGAGCCATGTCATCTGCTGCTGTAGGTACACTGTGTTTTATCAAGACCAAATTCAGCATAGCCATCTACAAGGAATATTGTGGTGCACTCAGGAACCTCTTGGCTTGAGACAAATAAGGTAGCAGAACCAGAGTTCAGTGTCAAGTGTGTATTACACACACAAAACATTGGTGCAGCGTGTGAACACAGTTCAAATAATCACAGCAAACAGGGAATGCAGAATTAGGCATACAGGACCTGAAATTACGCCACGGCTTGCTGTGATTGGTCGCGTCGCGGTCACATGGGCGGCACGCAACCAATCACAAGCCGTGACATAATTTTAAAATGCGCGCATTTCCTGCCTCCCGTGACGTCACGGCTTGTGATTGGTCGCGTCGCCCATGTGACCGCGACGCGACCAATCACAAGCCGGAACGTAATTTTCAAATCCTGAATGCCTAGAATTAGGCATTGAGGACCTGAAAATTACGTCACGGCTTGCTGTGATTGGTCGCGGCGCGGCCACATGGGCGGCACACGACCAATCACAAGCCGTGACGTCACGGAAGGAAGTAAACGCGCGCATTTTAAGCAAAGAACACTGCCGGTTCCCTCGGTGAGGTCCAGGCTGCGTCGGAGAGGTGAGTATAGCAATATTTTTTATTTTAATTCTTTCTTTTACACATTAATATGGATCCCAGGGCCTGAAGGAGAGTTTCCTCTCCTTCAGAAACTGGGAACCATCAGGGATACCGTCCGATACTTGAGTCCCATTGACTTGTATTGGTATCGGGTATCGGTATCGGATTGGATCCGATACTTTGCCGGTATCGGCCGATACTTTCCGATACCGATACTTTCAAGTATCGGACGGTATCGCTCAACACTAGATCCGATACTTTGCCGGTATCGGCCGATACTTTCCGATACCGATACTTTCAAGTATCGGACGGTATCGCTCAACACTAGTAACGATTGGACCAATCAGGTAGTGCTGAGTGTCATCAGCATACAGATAGTTCTGGAAGCCATGAAACTGTATGAATTGTCCAAGGCCAAGGGTGTAGATGGAGAATAGTAGGGGACCTAGGACAGAACCTCGAGGGACTCCAACAGAGAGAGGGCGGAATGAGGAGGTAGTGTGTGAATGGGAGATGTTAAATGTGCAGTTGAAAACATATGAGGAGATCCAGCATAGGGCAAGGTCTTTGATACCAAAGGATGAGAGGATGTGTAGCAGGAGGCAGTGGTCAGCTGTGTCAAATGCAGAGAACATGTCTAGAAGGAATATAGAGATTTGTCTGCTAGCTTTGCTATAAGTAAGTCATTAGTCATTTTCATGAGGGCAGTTTCAGTGGAATCATGGGGCAGAATCCAGATTGTAGGTTGTCGAAGAGTAAGTTAGATGAGAAGTGGGAGGAATTTTCAGTGTGAACATGTGTAACACCCCAGGTTACAGTTGCATTGCTTTCCTCACAGGGAGAGTGATGTCACGCTTGGAAGCGAGGAAGGATCTCTTTAACAGGTATTTAGCACATACAACACCGTTCTGACTCCAAGCCAGAAGGGGAGCTCTACACCCGACTTCAGGGGAGCTGCTCTCTCTGGCCAGGAGGAAGAGTCAGTTGCTAGGCAGTTGCTAGGCAGTTGGGGAGAGTTAGTCAGTTGTTGAGAGGAAAGCGAGGATTGAGGTAGGAAAGCTGAGGCCATGCAGACGAGTAATTCTGCAGCTCCTGGGAAGGGAAAAAGAGCAGAGACAGAAACATAAAGGAGGAAGGAGTAAAGGTGAAGTGTAGAGCTGGAGAGAGAAAGTTGTGACTGAACTTCCTCCGCTCTGAACGCATATACCGGTAGTCGGAAGACCAAGGTTGTAGAGGTAACTTCATTTTCCACGGCAGAGACTGGGGACAGCTAGATTTCAAGTAATCTGTCCACCATTAACACCCGAGGACACAGTAACAGATAGAGCCCGTGTCATGATAGAGATCCTGTAAAAAGGCTCGAGTTACCTGTTGTACGGGTTAGTGTCCTACCTAAAAGGGGACAGAGAGAATGTGAGGACCTTGTGTGAGGCCTAAGGCAGCAAGAGACTACAACACAGCACTAGAAGGAAGGATTCCAACATTACCTATTCCTGAGACGCTTCCAAGCCGGCCAGACCATACCAGCACCTGTGATCCGATACCCTGGACTGTGGCTGCCTTAAAGCAAGTAAAGAGACTGCAACCTTGTGTCCTCTGTTTCTTACTACACCATCTTCATCTACTACACTGGGAGCCCTGGGGACACAGCTTCACCTGTGGGAAGCTACACCATCCCAGCTGCCATAACATCACCCCAGTGGACCCCTTTAAGCAGCATCGGTCATCCCTGACCGAATAACACAGGTGGCGTCACAAACTTTTATTATTTCACACACCACTTTAAAGACCGTCCCTTTTACATGGGCGCCCAGGGCCACGGACTGGGTCACCGCCACCGTGACACATTCATTTAAGTACCGGACCCAGTACCGAGTACCCCACGGCCTTGGCGGGCATTCCATTTTGGCGTCACGAACAGGATGGAGTGACCCAGCAAACGGGTCTTGTGCACCTAAGAGACTGTGCTTTATTGAGAAACTGGAGAGACTTTAATGGGTTTCTAAATCATTGCCATAACTGCATCACACGGTGCGCGCAACAGAATTTTCAAAATTGCCATTAAAAACTGCTGCAATTACAGTGCCACATGGTGTGTGAGAAGCAGAAGGGGCGTGCTGTCATGGGCGCCACCCAGAAGAAAGAGCGCGAAGTGAAGTACTGGCATGCTCTATTGTGAGCCGGTGGAAAGCAGGAAGCCCTGACTTGGAGACCGGAAGGAGTTCTTCCAGCCTGTTGACGGAACAGCCACTGATCAAGGTAATAGAGCACAGGGCCTGGCTGAAGTTAACAGGGGATAGAAGGAACATGTCCAGCCCGGGTGGGGATGCCGCTCTGGCGGCAGACGCAGCCGCAGCCCCCATGATACCACCAGACCAAGTGGCGGTCACAGCCGCAGGCCCCATGATGCCACCAGGCCCCGCCGTGGCTGCAGCTCCTGCAAAGTGGCCATACCCAGCCGCAGCTATAGTTCCCATAATGCCACTATTCATGTCCTATGTACTAGGAGTGGCCTGGTTGCCACAATATTCAGGGGAATCCCAGACCCTGAGTGACTTTAAAGAGAGACTCTGCAGACCTACGTCTCCAGATTCAGGAACTGACCAAAAGTGTGGCTGCACTAACCAAAATCATGTAGTCCATGCAAGTGCCCCAAAAAGAGAAGATCCAGCTGTCCTCCAGTCCAGGAGGATGCAGGCCTGAGGACCTGCCCTAGAACAAGAAGTAAAAGTGTTATTAATGTAATTTTGTGCACTTGAAAAATGTTTGCACTTGTGTTATGTAATGTTCAAGAAATAAACCTCCCATAAAGGGAAGCAAAGTTATTTTCTGCACTTGTATATATGTATATATATAACACAAGGTTGCAGTCTCTTTACCTTTACTGAAGGCTTCAACATCCACAGTCCAGGGTACCAACCACAGGGTAGGCAGAGTCCGGCTGGTCTGAAGGCAAATCCAGAGTCCCCCTTATCCAGGTGGAAATAAGTAGCCTTCCTCTAGCACCTGAGTGTTGTAGTCCCTTCCTGCTGAGCTTCTAGGTAAGGTCCTCACAACTGATGTTGGTGTTCTAGATGTTATTTCTCTTTCTCTCTGTCCCCCTGATGGATAGGATAGGACAGGACAAACCCATATGACTGATGGCCTGAGGCTTTTTACAGGGACTCTAGCATGCCCCAGCCTCCACAGTTGCCACCGTGCCTCCTGGGTATAAGGTTGGGCAACTAATATGGAAATAGCTGTCCTGCCGGTCTTTGGAGCCAGGCTTGGAGATGATGACTCCCTCGGTGTTCTGGCTACCGGATCCTGCGCCTCAGAAAGGAGTCAGCCTATTACAGGGCTGTAAGAACTCCTTCTGGTTTCCTCTCCTTTTGCTATGACTTATTTTCTCACCCTCTGCAATGCAAATCCCTTCAATGTCTCTTCCTTAGGATGCTGCCACACATGGGGCAGGCGCAGCTCCGTGGCCTTCTGTCTAGGCCTCTGACAGGATCCCACCCCTGCCAGGGACCCACTACCTGAGCGGAGCCCAGATAGCAGCTTACTGGGTGAAGTCAGCTCACTTCTGCCTCACTTCCTGTCCAGACTACCAGTTTTACCTAATTGTGAGGAGTGCCCTAATAAATAGGAGCACAGCTCCCCTGGCAGCCTGGAGTGTGAAGTGTGTTGTGTGGTTTGTGATACCTGGTGAAGAGATCTCCTTTATTGCCTTCAGATGTAATATCACTCCCCCTGGTGGAAGAATTACATTACTGCAACGACCAGGACCCTGGGGCAATGCAAATGCATATTTTATAATTTTTGCATATGTCTTTAACCATTTATTGTCTGTTTATTTTCCCAGTCCGGGAGTTCTGGATTTAACGGGGGTGAGTGTAACACCCCAGGTAACCGGTTGTTAAGGTGGCATTGCTTTACTCACTTGGAGAGTGATGTCATGCTTGGAAGCGAGGAAGGATCCCTTTAACTGGTATTCAGCACATACAACACCATTCTGACTCCAGGCCAGAAGAGGGAGCTCTACACCTGACTTCAGAGGAGCTGCTCTCTCTGGTCAGGAGGGGGAGTCAGTTGCTAGGCAGTTGCTAGGCAGTTGGAGAGAGACAGTTGGTGAGAGGAGAGTGAGTGAGGAAGGAAAGCTGCCGCCGTGCAGATGAGTGATTCTGCAGCTCCTGGGAAGGGAAAATAGAGCAGAGCAATTTGTATAGAGGCTGAAAGGAGGAAGGAGCAAAGGTGAAGTGAAGTGTTGAAGAGAGAAGTTGCGACTGAACTTCCTCCATGCTGAGCGCATATACCGGTAGCTGGAAGACCGAGGTTGTGGGGGTAACTTCATGCCCCACGGCTGAAACCAGTGGACAGCTAGATTTCAAGTTACCTGTCCATCATTAACACCCAAGGACACAGTAAAAGATAGAGCCCGTGTCGTGATAGAGATCCTGTAAAAAGGCTCGAGTTACCTGTCGTACGGGTTAGTGTCCTACCTAAAGCGGGACAGAGAGAACGTGAGGACCTTGTGTGAGGCCAAAGGCAGCAAGAGACTACAGCACAGCGTTAGAAGGAAGGCTTCCAACCCCACCTGGTTAGGGGGATTCCTGAGATGCTTCCAAGCCTGCCAGACCATACCAGCACCTGTGATCCGATACCCTGGACTGTGGCTGCTTTAAAGCAAGTAAAGAGGTAAAGAGGTAAAGAGACTGCAACCTTGTGTCCTCTTGTTTCTTACTACATCATCTTCATCTACTACACCGGGAGCCCTGGGGATCTAGCTTCACCTGTTGGAAGCTACCCCATTCCAGCTGCCATAACTAGGGTTGAGCGAAACAGATCGGCACTTTTCAAAAGTCGCCGACTTTTAGCAAAGTCGGGTTTCGTGAAACCCGACACGATCCCACTCTGGGATCGAGTCGGCGGTACACGATCTGTAATCCAAAGTCGGGTTTTGTTTTTTTTAATATATATATATATATATATATATATATATATGTCATAGAGACACACATATATATATATACTGTATATTTATATTTACTTCAGCGCGATAATGTTGAAAAGCCGGTAATTCAATTGCCGGCTTTTCATTTCTCCTGCCTAAACCCGACATGATATGAGACATGGTTTACATACAGTAAACCATGTCATATCCCCCTTTTTTTTGCATATTCCACACTACTAATGTTAGTAGTGTGTGTGTGCAAAATGTCGGCGCTGTAGCTATTAAATTTAAGGGTTAAATTGCGGAAAAAATTGGTGTGGGCTCCCGCGCAATTTTCTCCGCCAGAGTGGTAAAGCCAGTGACTGAGGGCAGATATTAATAGCCACACACCCCTTTAAAGACCATCCCTTTAACATGAGCGCCCAGGGCCACGGACCGGGTCACCGCCGCCGTGACAAATCCCTTTAATTACCGAGTACCCCAAGGCCCTGGCAGGCATTCCACATTCAGCTCAAGGAGTTTGGAAGTGAATGGGAGCAGCGTATGGGGTGATGTTGGACACAGCGGTTTGGTCGAGAGATGTTTTTTTGAGGATAAGCGTGATTGTGGCATGTTTGAAAGCAGAAGGGAAAGTACCAGAAGTTAGTGATAAGTTGAAGAGATAGCTTAGGAATGGGATAAGTGTAGTGGTGAAGCTGGGGAGGAGATGGGATGGGATGGGATGGGGTCAAGTGCAATTATTTTGGTATTCTTTTCAAAGTCCTTACAAAGAAACATGGGATATTTATTACAATTGGAGGAAAGGCGATAACAGCAGCTAAATAGGAAAGTTTTTTTTTTAGTAAGAGCAGTTAGACCGTGGAATGCCCTACCAGTAGGGTAGTAATGGCAGGCACTGTATCAGCATTTATAGATGATGGACTGTATGCATTTTTCAAAACAAATGACATTGCGGGTTATAAGGAATCTATTGTCAGAAAATATAGAACTGGTGGGGAAAGTGTGAATTTGATGGATCTGTCTATTTTTAATCTATGTAATTATAAGACGATGATGACAATGGATTGTTATCATATTGATGATGATGATAATAACTACTATAACGTTTCAGATGCTGATTATGTTGGTTATAACTACCTTGATACTGATAATGTCTATAATGATGTCTTGATGAAAACTTCCAGAACATTTTGATAAAGGTCATCACCAAGGAATGTGTACTAAAACGGTAAACTAATACATATAATCCTGTAATGATTTAAACTTTTAGACCTAATGCAACTTTCATACTTTCACAATGTCTAAACTTCTGCCTTTGCTTTGGACAAATCATATGAATTACATTTTAAATGTTCAATTAAAGTCTATTATTTATAATATGTCAATCTTTGTAAAATGTCAGGTGATTAAACTAGAGAAGGGGGCTTTTATGTTTTCTCAATATTTGAGGATTCTGGAGTGTTATTGTTCTATTTTGACCTGTAATAGCTTTTTAGATTCTTTGAGATAGTAGTAGTATGTGTATGTTCTCTGTCCATATTAACATCATGTAAAACACATACCACACACATTACTCAAAAGGGCAGCTTAGGGGACAGTTTATTCGTGACAAGGATCTTTTGGATGAGATTCACCTACTCAAGTCTATAGGTCTGCAAAAATATCAGGTCCTCAATATAGCTTTCATTTTTTATGGATACATTACAATTAGAAATTACCTGATCAGACAAATTTAAAATTTGCCTTTTCATGCAGTTTTTACTGAGAAATTCAATTTGTGGAGAATTTATTCTCTACAAATATAATGTTCCTGATCATACCCGGGGGTCTTTCCAGACCCCAGAGCATAATAAAAGTAATACATAAAAAATGAAAAAAATCATCTACTGACCCTCCTCTCACTTCTCCAGGCCCTCTGATACCCACAAGCACCCATTCCGATCTTGCCCCATCTTCTGATCCCCAGCCTATTGCATTAGAATCTTTAGTCGTCTCGCACTGTGCCACACTTCCCAATATCGTAGTGCATAGGACATTGGGGACACCGTTAATGATATGGCAGGTCCTGGTCCACTCGCTGGTAGCATAACCCCCCACAGACTGCATATCCTCCTGATACAAAAATGTTGCCATCTGTTGCCATGATGCCACAGCCAGAAGCTTGTCATAACATGGTCCTAGAAGAGTGATGGGCCATGAAATTTCAGGTGAAAGTTGAGAGAGAAAGTGATGTAAGGGGGGCAGGGAGTATCGGCAGCACTGGGAACAGGGACGGACATACCGGCAACGTAGCTGCACTGGGGCCCTGAAATAGGGGGGCCCAAACAAGTACCGTTGATTCTTGGCCCATCATAATGCAACCTTGAAGGCACCAACTGTAGTACCTCATTCAAATATTGTGAGCAAAGTATAGTTGCGGTATTCCTCCACTCATAAAAGCTCTGCACAGTGCAAAGCCTGCCAAGAATTAGAAGCTGGATCATCCATTCAACTATGAAGGCATCAACTGTAGTACCTCATTCAAATATTGTGAGCAAAGTATAGTTGTGATACTCATGCACTCATAAAACAAGGTCATCTATATACATCTATATACACTTCAAGGCAACAACTGGATGGCCTCATTAAAATATTTAGAAAGTGTACACTTTTAGCAGGCTAATTTTGTTTTTTATTTCAAATCAACAAAATTTCACACAAAGCAGGCTCTGCAGTAAACTGTATATGACAGTAGACAATTTTTGTACTAAAAATATTTTGTGAACTGCACCAGGCTAAACGTTTTAAAAATTTTAACCCACCAGTTTTATACTTGTTAAACTGAATGCATGAATCATTGAATCCATAAAAAATTTTGGAAGCTTTGTTAGAGTAAAATATATTGTAAGAAAGTCCCAGCCAGAATAAGATCCTTTATTTGAAAGAAAGACACTGACTCCTCTATTTGAAATAAAAAAGCACGATTATACTCAACTTACATCGATTCCATTGAAGCCCTTGTCCCCTGTAAAAAAATAAAAATAAAAAACAACCATATCCCTTACCTGTTCAAAGAGAAGATTATCAATACTGTCCCACGTCGTTATCCATGTCTGTGATATGTGGTGTACAACCTGAACGGTGCCATGATGGGACCATCCAGACTGAAAACCATGGAAAAATATGGTGCTGTAAGCTTAACTTCAGTGGTCAGCGGTAATGTCATCGAGGTTACCGCAGGTCACCAAGGCTGCGTTCGTACCGGCACTTCAATGTGAACCATGACGATGAACTGTGGTGACCTCAATGAGATCACTGTAAGCACCGTCACAATTTTCTGCTCTGGTTATCAAAAATAGAGGAGACCCCATGTCATTTTTTTATATTTATTTATAGCTCAGGTGCTGACTGATGAATACTCCTTTTAGCGTCACCTGCTCTCCGTTATCAGCAACAACAGGCGTAGGCTGATGGGGTAGCACTCTCTCATCAACTAACTCCTGTGACAGGGGGTAAAGTTTTTACCGCTGGTCACAGCTGCTGGCTCATGCTGTCATCTGACAGCGATGGAACCACAGCTCTCTTACTGGCGGTAATAATCTTATCACCGATAAGAGCCTGTGTTTGTTGCGCTGTCATGCACAAACCTTTTTTAGATGTTCATCCAAATCTGACAGACTCGAACATCCACAGGTTCGCGCATAACTAGTTATAACGGACACATCTGAAGTTTCCTCTCAATGCTTCACAGGCAGACGGGGCTGCAATATTGGTACAATTCAGCAGAGCTCAGACAGCTGCAAAGAATGTGTTTGCAAACAAAGTTCAATTTTACTGTTCTGTGTTAGTTAAATATCTCACAATAGTAACGCCTCCTTTTATTTAAAATAAACTCTGGATACAGATTATCAGGGAGATTTGATTGCCCCATATTTGTAAGAAAAATGTGGATTTCTCTGGAATAAAAGATCTGTTTGTGATGTCAGTGTATAATTTTATTCAGCTTCCTGTGTAGTGCATGAAAGCTTAGGAGGGTTGATCCTACTGACAAATTCCCTTTAAGCTGTATGCTGTTGTTTCCATACAATTGATGTTTTATCACAAAGAGATTACCACTACCTGGACTACAGCTTGCATGAGCCATGGTCCAACTAATGCCCCTCCTCTGATAAGCAGCTTACTGTCAATATAAAAAATGTACCTAGAAAGCTGTGGTGTGGGTGGGGTTAGCTTTCTGAGCTCTGCTACATCTCAAAATTCAGATAGTATCACAACTGATGCACTTTGCAAACTAAGTGATACATCACTGGAATCTGGATCTCTATTCTTCTATTATGATATATGTAGTCTATTTACCCTGTGAATCTGCATACAATCTATCTCTGTCTTACATATCATTAGCTCAACTGTATTCCACTGGGAAACACTGATATCCAATTACTCCGTGAAGTACTGACCGCTACTGTGCAAGGTAATAATCCAATTTATACACTGGGATGTGATGTCATAGCTGCTGGGAAGACCAGTGGTAAACGGCATTGGGCAACTTTTTCTTTGTGAATCGCAAATGGAATCTCAGTGTGTTCAAATTAACGTAGAACCGCAAAATTCAGGAAATTTGACTCAGACTTGATCCTCCATTGATCGATCTATTCAGCTCTATCAGACAGTGATCCTGTACACTTTGGAATCAGATCTGGCAAGGATTAATGAGAGTCATTATGTGGTTTTACATTTTTGATACCAGCCCTTTAAAGGGAACCTGCCATCAGAAAAAATGCTATTAAAGTGCAGATATGGAGTTAATCTCCAGGTTAATAGGATTTTTAACCTTCGCGGCTCCCGCACTTTTCCAAACCCTGCAGGGAGAAAATAAATAAATGGGACCGGCTGTCAGTTAGTGCCGAGAGCACGGTGATAGCTGCCGCTCTGTATTCTCATAGCGGTGACTGACCCCACACCGGCACTGACCTTATGACTTATATCCGAACACTGCTGGGGGGAATTAAGTTTTCTCCCTGCAGTGTTCTGCTAAGTGCGGGCGCCATGCAGGTTAATGACGACGCTATTAAACTGCAGATTTGCTCCATATCATCAGGTTAAAAGCATTTTTTTTCTGGTGACAGGTTCCATTTAAAAATAAATGTTAGAGCAACCGGAAAACCCATTTAATGACCCTTAAGGCTTAATTAGCACATCTGTGAAACATAATCCAAGTACAAACCATCGTTTTTGGATCAGGTCCCCTTAGCCAGGCTCAACAGTCTCATATTTGTTCACAGGCTGCTGAATTCGGAGACCCACGGTCAGTCTACATATCAAAGTCCACAACTTGACCATGTTTCACAGCCATCTGAATTTGGCTTAAACTAATTTTTGGGAGATGTTTTGAAATGATTATTACAAATGTATCACTATCTGCTTTGTGCCATCAAATGTAATTCTTTTTTCATTTTCTGCTTTTTTTTCTGATGAACTTTACTTTTGTGTGTTTATACAAGTTTGATATTTTCCTAGATAATTTGAAATGGAATTTACCAAACGGAAAAATTCCACGTATTTTGCTCTATATCCACTGGAGCTTGGTGCATTCAGCTCATTAGAGCAGTGAAGGGTGAAGATTGGGAATTCATGACATGTTTTCTATGGTGCTTTATGAATTTCTCTGCTCTTCTTTCTGATTTCTGCCTGTGGAAACTTTTCGAAGTCATTTTCTTGGCCGAAATGCATAACCAGGGTAGCGTTATTTGTCCGGCGTTTGGCATGGGTTTACTTTTTATAGAACAGAAGAAGCACACACAAAACACACAGAACATTTTAGCAAGGAGCAGACCAGACGAAGATGCCTTCCAGCTCTTCGCACTCCTCCACACACTCGTCCCCGTAGATCTGTAAATGTCTATGTGGGTTTTACAAATTGGGATGCATAGTTTTACAGTTAGGGAAATGATACTCGCCAGTGCAATTATAATAATTCCTTTTCAAGAGTTATTAGCCCACTGGTGATCCCTGGCCATATGGGTATTTATTCTGCCTTCATTATGGGAAATTTAACGTGATCTCCAGTACCTTAATGGTGTTTTCACATACTGTTTGGGGAATTCCTCCAGACCTTGTAGTACATTCAGAATTGCTGTGCAATACATTGAGTAGGAGGAAAAAAAAACCATAAAGTCTAGTTTCTTTCAATCCTTTGCAAATCTTTACACTTTTCTATAGCATATCTATAAACATGCAATGTCTTCTTGTAAGGTCCTTTATACAGTAATAATATTCTCATTGCGTATTCTGGATCTGTAACATGAATATATTTAATATACTGTGAGTGTACGGAATCATCAGTGCTCTAAAAATGAAATATTAATAATCATGACAAGACTTCACATAAGCTAAACTTATTACATGATATATACAGATACATTTTCTTTAAAAAATGCCTCAACAGGTTTTTGCTATGTAA
This sequence comes from Ranitomeya variabilis, assembly GCF_051348905.1. Classification (NCBI taxonomy): domain Eukaryota; kingdom Metazoa; phylum Chordata; class Amphibia; order Anura; family Dendrobatidae; genus Ranitomeya; species Ranitomeya variabilis. Next base: position 1,124,349,832 of record NC_135232.1, on the reverse strand, counting down.
TCTGAGAAAAGCGTAACATAGGGGCATAGAGTCTGATTCCAGAGATGTATCACTTACTGAACTGCTTGGTGTAGTTTGGCTAGAGGCCTCTGTTTTTTCTGCTGTAGATGTAGCTGTACTATGAATGCTGAGCTATGTATAACCCCGCCCACATCACTGATTGGTAGCTTTCTTTGTACATTGTCAGCAAGCTGCCAATCAGTGATGGGGGCGTGGTTACAGTGATTAGCTTGACTGGCCCGCACGTGAGACCTAGTCCGGCAGTGATAATCTACTGCTGATAAAATAATGATTGTAATGAAACTACAATACTTACCTTAGTAAGTGACATATCCCTGAAACCAGGCTCTCTTGCTCTATCTTCTGATGCTCTCAAATTAATAAAAACTTGCTGACAAATTTTCATTAAATTTTATCTTCTTAGTATATTGCAATCATCATATTATATAGTGCTGTGTACTTACAATTGCTCATTTAAGTTTTCTATCCAGTTAATCTCTTTTTTCTACTTTATGTAGTACCAAGAAGTCTCTTCTTTCAACTTCTGACCCAGCTGCTCTCTCCTCCTCTTGCCAGGGACTTTTGCAGTGACTCATGAGTCATTCAGGGAAAATTGACTTCTAGTTTCTACATAGAGCTTAGCAGAATTCATCTAGTCAGTTTATATTCACATGATTTCCTAATGGAAATGAGAACAGTTACCTGGGTAGAAAGGCAAAATGAGCAATTGTAAGTGCACAGTGTTATATAATATGATGACTTCACTATATTAAGAGGATAAACACTTTAATGGGCGTGCTACTTTAATTATTCATTGCTATACCGTGCCTGACCACATGGTGCACTTTTGTAAAAAAAAATGGACAGTTTTTGGCATATTTACAGCAATGTTTTTGTAAAGTGCTATTTTTTTCCATAAATAATGCCAGGATTGCTCATTTTGGATACAGCACAATGCCACAGAATTTGTCAACCAAGTAATAAGAATAGGTAAGCTTAGAGAATTTGTTAAAACTTTTTTTTGTGTTGCTTTTTTTGCAACATACATAACAATTTTGTCATTTATTTTAATAAAATGTATTACTTTATACCTATTAAACTTTTGAACATTTTTTGGTCATTAAATTCCCTGCAGAGTAATAGGGGTCAATGTCCTGACAAACCCCCCCAACCATCACTCAAAAGACAGCACAGAAGTTTGCAGCTCGGGAGGCAGAACCGCACAGTTCCCGTTTCAGCATGCACATAGTCAATAGAAAGGTGTAGACTTTCCATTCGGGGGGTACGGATTTAATAAGCCGGGAGCTGTCAATATTTGGTGCCTGATTGAGGCTCCTCTGGAAAACACCACCGTTATAAATTACAAACGCTTCAATAGGTTGGAAACCATGTTAAAAATTTTGCAATGGGGTTCAAAATGTTAACATTATCCCTCGTATATGATGTAAAACTCAAGTTCTACAGATCTGCCGTATGGACCCATAGTGCACCTGCCATACGCCTACACATGTGATAGGAGTCGGAGATCTGAAAAAGGCAAAATGCGGTTTTGCGTATGATGTAGGAATCTGCTCTACACAAATCCAATCAGACTTTTTTTTATAGACACTTATCAAACAGATGTTTTGTGTCAAATGTCACATTTTAAATTTCTATTCTGCTGAAATCTGATCCTTTTGAGTGGATAAAGAGGAATAGCATACCCAAGCTGTTTGGTAATTATTGTCAAATTTGGCTCAAAGAAAATGACAGCTGGCTACCAAGTACCGGGATTACACAGCTGGTCATTATGTTTTACTACAAGTTCTGCTTAAATGCTTAAAAGAAACACTGAATTACAGGATTAAAGGGACTCTAACTGCAGAAAATTATTAAAAATCAACTATTTTGTTTTAATCCCTTAACAAACACCTGACATAGCAATGAAGTGATCCAGAACAGCAGTTACAGGAATAGAAAGATAACTGCTGATGCTTTTGGGTGATCTTTTTCAACAAACTTAAAATAAAAAATAAATAAACCCACCAGCATCATATGCCGATATACAGCTTTTTCTAACATGGGATTATTATATCTCAAATAAATGGCAGGCAAGCATGTAAATTACAAAAACAAATCCACAAGTTATTACCCATCATTTGGATAGGTTATACATTTTAACCCTTTAATACAGACCTATTTTCTGTAATTACTATCTATAGTCTATAAGACGATGGAAATTGTAGTCCGTTGTCGGCTTATTGATTTGCAACAAATTTGCTAAATGAGTAGTGATACAAGAAAATACACAATGTAAAAGAAATTTTTAAAAAAATCACAATATAAAAAATTCTCTAAAGTCTTAAAAAATGTAATATTTCTTTATAACAAACGATATGGTTTTAATTAATTTTGTAAAAATTACCAATAAGAGACCATCGTGATAAAAAATAAATACATAAAAGATGCAATATTTATCCCCGGAATACACCTGTTGCGCATCTGCCTTGAGTCGGGAGGGATCCACCACCTTCTCCTATGGCTGCTGCTCTCTGCTGTGCGCCACGCCAGATTTTAAAAGAAACCCATTATTCTCTCATGCAATCATCTTCCTAGGCCTATTTAAGGCCCACCAAGATACACACCTGTGTCTTTGTAATAAAACTGTTAGTTTTGTTTGTTTGACCGTGAACCACTACCTGCTCCATACCTGTTTGTTGTGTCCTGTCTCCCTGCAGCCTCCAAATCCTCAAGTCCTTGCTCCATACGTGACTTTCATCTTCTGTATTAAGGCCCAGGATTTGTGTGCCTTCCAGAACCTGGGCTTCAGGATCTACCACACAAAATTGACCTTATAACACTAACTTTACCTCTATCACTGCCTCTATAAAGTTCTCCACCAGGGTAGAAGTAATGACTCCCTGACTACAAGTTACCTCACTCTACAGCCAATCAGTGGCTTTAGCAGTCAGGTCTCTGGTGACTGTGATGTTATTTTCTCCAGTCTGGTAGAGACCATTGGAAAAGTAGCCAGAACTGGAGAGGAGGGTATATTCAAGGGGTAGGTTTGGCTTCTTTATTCTGTTATCAGATTGACTTCCATTAAGGCTTGGGTTACACAACCGTTTTTCTCTCATCTGAGAAAATTGGTCTGATTATGATAATCACACTCTGATCAGACTCTGATCAGAGTTTGAACAGAGTGTGATCCGATTTTCTCGGAGGTGAAGAAAAAAATAGAAAATGTTCTCCACCATCTCTACATTGTCATTTCATGAAAATCGAACAGCAGTCGGATGTCATACAAGTATGGTGTAATTTTTTGTCACTGACCCATAGAATTGAATGGGCAAGCGCCATCCGATTCTCAGAGACACAATGTATCCTTGGACCAAGGCCATCAAAAAATCATAAAAGCCATCACAGCAATTTTAAGTGTATCACAACAGTACATGTAATTGATTAGAAAGGACTACCTCTCCAATTAACCCCATATCGACCAGAGGGAAATTAGCTCTTAATGTACATAAGATCACAATATCATGAAAATGTATTTTAGAATAAGTACCATATTTTCCGGCCTATAAGACGAATGGGCGTATAAGACGACCTACAACTTTTTCATTTAAAATATAGAGTTTGGGATATACTCGCCATATAAGTCGGGGGTCATCTTATAGGGCATGTGCGGAGCTCTGAGGTTGCCGCATATGGTGCAGGGAGTGGTCCCGGATGGCTCCCGCTATGTCATCTCAGGCACTTCGTGCAATGCATCCCTGGGAACGGAAGCCTCCTCGTGCACCGCTGAGAGCCGGGAGAACTCCGGGGGCCGTCGGAAGATATATATATGTATATCCCTATTTGTTATTTCTATTCCTATTTTTACATGAATATGGATCCCAGGGCCTGAAGGAGAGTCTCCTCTCCTCCAGACCCTGAGAACCATCCGAGACCGCTCATTGCATCATATGTGGCGACCTCAGAGCTCGTCGTACCAGGCGTATAAGATGGCCCCCGACTTTTGAGAAGATTTTCAGGAGTTAAAAAGTCATCCGGAAAATATGGTATATACATACTTAACACATACGCTCGTTGTGTGAAGGCATTCCATATGAATAGGATTAGTTGAAAACCTGTTTTCGCAAATTAGCATAGCTGAGCTTATATTAAAACAAAAAAATTGAATCAATTACATGTGCTTTTGTGATAGATACAGTATACGGAACTGTTCACGCTATGTTTGAATGCCTTTGAGGAAGGACTATTTTTATTGGGTCCGAAACACGTCAGCCTATGGGGGGTCCCCATGATGTTGTTTTATATCACTTAAGATGTTTAAATAAAGAAATAATTTTTTACTGAAAAAGGATTCCTGCACCGTAAGTCTTCTATTTCTATTTGCACACATGTGGTAGTCATCCACTGATCTCCAGGCACGGACAGTCTCAGTTATATTTTGGTGAGCAAAGTTTTCCTTTCCCTTTTCCCCTTTGCTATGTTGTTGAGCATGGACACCTAACATGGACTTCACCAGGAAGTCTGTGTTACTGTTTAGGTTCAGCTGCACAAACACTGGGTAGTTTGTCGTGCTGTCATGTGCATGACAGCATGGCAAACACTGCTTCTAACCCGTGAAATCATCCACGCCGGTCAGAGATCCCCGCTAGCACTAGCTGGCAGGGATGTCACCGAGGTCATGGCAGTTTAGCCCGTCTGGGAACGCAGCCTCAGTAACATCACCGCTAGTCAGTAACCAGTGGTTTTCAGCCTGGACGGTCGCATCTTGGCACCATCCAGGTTGAAAACTGTTTTTACCCCAGACATTGTTGTTTTATTATTTTTGGTTTATTACAGGAGATTGAGGGCTTCAGAGGAGTTAGGTGAGGTTGTATGCATGGTTTAATTGAGATTATTAAAGGAGTCTGTGACATTTTTTCAATTAAAGGACTGTGTTCTTTGCGTCAGTGTTTTCATACTATGTGACTATGGGGTTGGTAATGGAGGCATCTTATAGACGCATCTCCATTGCTATCTTCGGAGCTTAATTTCACCAGACAATATAGAGGTGACATCAAACCCCCAACTATCACCCCACTTGCCACCGGTACAGGGCAAGTGGGAAGAGCCAGGCAAAGTGCCAGAATTTGCGCATCTAATACATGTGCCTTTTCTGGGCAGCTGCGGGCTGCTATTTTTATGCTCGGGACAATATCCATGGCCCCTTACCTGCCTGAAAATTCCAGTCCCCAGCTGTCTGCTTTAGCATGGTTGGTTGTCAAAAATGGAGGGACCTCACACCAATTTTTTAAATTATTTACTTAAATAATTAAAAAATACGGTGTGTGGACCACTCTATTCTTGATATCTAGCCTTGCTGAAGCTGACAGCTGTGAAGTTTGCCTGGCTGGTTAACAAAAATACTGGCGAACCCACGCCATTTTTTTAAAATTGTTTATTTACAACGCAGGAGCGGCTGATGAATACTCCCATCCGCCGCTCCTGCACTCGCTGTTATTAGCGGCAGCAGGTTCGGATGATGGGAGCAGTTGTCCCATCAACTGACACCAGTGACCGGAGGTAAGTTTTATACCTCTGATCACAACTGAGCACTCACGCTGTCTTCTGACAAAGTGGAAACTGCGTCTCTCTGACCGGCAGGGATGATTTCACCACCGATCAGAAGCGGTGTTTTCCGTGCTGTCATGCACATTACAGGGCAGCAAACACTGGATGTTCAGGCCCCCTATTCAAGTGAATGGGTCTGGGTTCGGGATTTGGGTCTGGGTACTGTTCTGTTACCTGAACTTTTTGTAACTGTTTGGCTGAATCCGCCGGACCAGATCATCCAGGTGTCCGCCCATCTCTAATCATGAAGTTTTTTTAAGAGTAATGACAAAACCATTTTGGAATAAAGTAACAGCGCACTCAGTGTCTCAGCAGTTTTGTTATCTTTCCTCATTACTGGAATGGGTAACATCTACTTAGCTCTTGGCACAAGACATCTTCAACGATTATTTGATTGCTCTTGTCCAAGACTTGACAGATAGCAGTTTTACGTATTTTATCTCACCTCAGTCAACAGTAAAGAATTTCTGAAGAACCTGTAAATTAATCATCCCTAAAAATAGTCAGAAAACTTCAAATCTATTAAAGTAACTTAAGAGACAGAGATTAAAATAAAATCTCAAGTGTTTTAGCTAAAGTGTCAAAAAAATCCTTGAAGTCTGTTGATAAAGCACTGGGAGAAAAATTAGTTTGAAAAATGTCTTTTCAATGATTACTTACTCTGGAGATAAGCAGCCGTCCTATTCCTGCTGATTAATAGCTCTTTGCTTTCATTAATATACCTCTTTCACTTGTAGATATGTGATAGATACACGCTGTCGTCTTGCAGTTCTGCTAAATACAATTACTTGGCTTCCATCCAAAATGCAGGCAAATGGCTAACTTTCTGTAATGCATACTGATAATTTAAAGTAACGGCTTATTTGCTTTTGCCCTTTCAGTGTAGCCATTGATTAATTTTTGGACATACTATTGTTGCGCTTAGAGTCTTGTTTTAGAAAATTGAACTAATTTATAATTTTGGAACTTTCAGGTATGGAACAATGTACTGCATATTGGGACATAACAGTGTCAAAGAGAAAGAGTGATTCTTCTTCACGTCCACTGAGCTTGTATATTAATTATAAGGTTGACTATTTATTTGAATGGCCAGGAAGAAGTATTATATTTATATGGTATGATTTGGTTTACAATTTATAGTTGAGTTTAATCTAAGAGGGTGAGGTTTCTTCTTGTGGAGAGTGACATGCCAGTGTAAAGAGGCTTATAAGTCACTGAATTGGTCAATTAAATACGCAAATTGCCTATACAGAGAGGAAGAGGACTTGAACTTTAGTGCCACCTATTGGAAGTAGCAATCCTAAAAGTCAATATCAACACTTCAAGAAGCCTTGCTGTCACGAAGTGACTGTCCAAGCGTGACACGACCCAACGGGTGGTCAATCACAAAGCGGCGAGACTCACAAGGGAACACCGGGGACACAATAACAAGGGTGGGCCCTGCGATAGGGAACGGGGAAATGGACACCTCCTGTACTCTGTGCCCTAATCTACCTGACGTCCCTATACTGGTTCGTTTAACCTGTCGCTGAGCAGGATACCTTAGCCCTCGCTCGCCCTGCACCTATCCCTGGGTAGGGAATTGGCTAGTGAGAGCACTGGTCCCACCACTGCACTAATAAAACACAAATGGAAAGTTTAGACAAACAAGGTATAAGCAAACAACACTTAGCTTTCTCTGCTGCAATGCACCAGGTATGAATATTCAGCAGAAGAACCACTGCACTCAGAAAACTCCTTCCACCTGCTTGGTTGATCTCCAGAAGGACCTGTATAATCAACAGTCAGCTGATGCATCAGGTGACCTTATGAAGGATGGTGGGAGTGGTCACCACCAACATCAGCTGACCCAGCAGAAATGCAATGCAATAACAGCAGCGGCCCCAGGGGGGAAAACTGCATTAACCCTGATGACCAGAAAGGAAAAAAGGTTTTAATCAGAGGAAAACCAGATCTGCCACAGATCCAAACATGGATCGTGACACTTGCTTGGTCACCAATGTCTTTTAGATTTGCTACTTCCATTACATGGCACTACAGTTAAAATGTATTTCCTCTATGAAGAAGCAATTTTCACAGTTGAGTTTATTCCTTTCTTATCCCTTAGAAAATCAGACTATACTTCCCCGATCCACCCGATAAGGTGAACGCTGGTTGTCGAACTTAGGCAGAACATTATATAAATATAGTTGTTGTTGAGTGATTATGAACTGTTGTTTGGGGTTAAGTATTTTTGTCATAAGTGGCTAAAGTTTGGTGGAGGCCACATGGCTAAAATTTTAATGAAATAGTCTTTTTCTTTGCCTGTGATAAAGGCTGCCTTTCAGACCTCAGTCTTGTCAACAAGATGTAACAAAGGTGAAATGTTTGTTAAAGTAGGATTATTATTCCAGGTTTATAGGGATATAGCAGGTTCAGTTCAGGGCCAGGACAAGGTATTTTGGTGCCTTAGGATGATAAGGCAAATGGTGCTCCCCTTCCACCTCTGCCACCAAAGCATGCAGGCAGGGCCGGTTTTAGACAAAGTGGGGCCCTAGGCAAAAGTTTAAAATGAAGCCCTAATGCTCACATATTGCACCATGACACTCAAACATTTTGGTTGCATTTACATGCGTTGAGTTCGGACCATTCGATGCATGTGATCGATAATATTGAAGTTGTTTGGATCTTGTTTCTCGGCCTCTTTACACTAATGAAGAATGATGGGGACAGAACACTAATAGATCAATCTGTCACCATATAGTATCATGTTATAAGCAGCAGGGCTGGCGAGTCGGAGTCAGTGTCCATTTTGGTGGAGTTGGTATCAAATGGACAGACTCTGACTCCTTAAATACATTATATAATACATTGGGTGCAGGATGTGCTGTAATTAGTGTTGAGCGATACCTTCCGATATGCATTGGTATTGGTATCGGATAGTATCGGCCGATACCGGCAAAATATCGGATCTCGCTGATACTGATACCCGATACCAATGCATTTCAATGGGACGCAAAGTATCGGAATGGTTCCCAGGGTCTGAAGGAGAGGAAACTCTCCTTCAGGCCCTGGGATCCATATTCATGTGTAAAATAAAGAATTAAAATTAAAAATATGGATATACTCACCTCTCCGGCGGCCCCTGGACTTTACCGATGTAACCGGGAGCCTCCGTTCCTAAGAATAAGCGCGTGAAGGGCCTTCGATGACGTCGCGGCTTCTGATTGGTCGCGTGAGCGCTCATGTGACCGCTCACGCGACCAATCACAAGCCGCGACGTCATCGCAGGTCCTTCATGCGCTCATTCTTAGGAACGGAGGCTCCCGATTACGGCGGTAAGGTCCAGGGGCCACAGGAGAGGTGAGTATATCCATATAAATATATATATATATATATCCATATACTCACCTCTCCGGCAGATACCGATTCCCGATATCACAAAAGTATCAGAACTAGTGTTGAGCGATACCGTCCGATACTTGAAAGTATCGGTATCGGAAAGTATCGGCCGATACCGGCAAAGTATCGGATCTAATCCGATACCGATACCAATACAAGTCAATGGGACTCAAGTATCGGACGGTATTCCTGATGGTTCCAAGGGTCTGAAGGAGAGGAAACTCTCCTTCAGGCCCTGGGAACCATATTAATGTGTAAAATAAAGAATTAAAATAAAAAATATTGCTATACTCACCCTCCGACGCAGCCTGGTCCTCACCGAGGGAACCGGCAGCGTTGTTTGCTTAAAATGCGCGCTTTTCCTTCCTTCCGTGACGTCACGGCTTCTGATTGGTCACGTGCTGCCCATGTGGCCGCGACGCGACCAATCACAGCAAGCCGTGACGTAATTTTCAGGTCCTTCTAGGCATTCAGTATTTTAAAATTACGTTCCGGCTTTGTGATTGGTCGCGTCGCGGTCACATGGGCGATGCGACCAATCACAAGCCGTGACGTCACGGGAGGCAGGAGACACGCGCATTTTAAAATGTGCGCGTGTCCAGCCTCCCGTGACGTCACGGCTTGTGATTGGTCGCGTCGCCCATGTGACCGCGACGCGACCAATCACAAGCCAGAACGTAATTTTAAAATCCTGAAGGACCTGAAATTACGTCACGGCTTGCTGTGATTGGTTGCGTCACGGCCACATTGGCGACGCGACCAATCACAAGCCGTGACGTCACGGGAGGCTGGACACGCGCGCATTTTAAAATGCGCGCGTCTCCTGCCTCCCGTGATGTCACGGTTTGTGATTGGTCGCGTCGCCCATGTGACCGCGACGCGACCAATCACAAAGCCGGAACGTAATTTTAAAATACTGAATGCCTAGAAGGACCTGAAAATTATGTCACGGCTTGCTGTGATTGGTCGCGTCGCGGCCACATGGGCGGCACGCGACCAATCAGAAGCCGTGACGTCACGGAAGGAAGGAAAAGCGCACATTTTAAGCAAACAACGCTGCTGGTTCCCTCGGTGAGGTCCAGGCTGCGTCGGAGGGTGAGTATAGCAATATTTTTTATTTTAATTCTTTCTTTTACACATTAATGTTGTTTCGATACCGATACCCGATACCACAAAAGTATCGGATCTCGGTATCGGAATTCCGATACAGCAAATATCGGCCGATACCCGATACTTGCGGTATCGGAATGCTCAACACTAATCAGAACTCGTTATCGGAATTCCAATACCGCAAGTATCGGCCGATACTTGCAGTATCGGAATGCTCAACACTAGCTGTAATTTTTTCAGAATAATGTGGGAAAGTTATGAAATCTCCTATAAATGAGCATTTTGCTAATTCGTGAACGATTGCCAACATGTTTATATACATGAACTCTCGTCTGTTCAGCCAGTATTTAAAAATCTGCATTACACACAAGCACACACACTATCACTGTGTGTCTATACCCAGCCATCTACATATTTATATACATTGTAAGATTGCTCTTACTGAGTGTATTGGGGGACACTCGCTTGGCACGGGATTCAAGCACTTAGGCACGGTTTTTCCAGTTAAACAGTCCACATGGTTTATTATGGCATCATAAACCCCAGAAATATGAACAAACAATAAAAAGTCTTACATCATAGTACACGACTTTGAAACACGGTCACTAAACACGCCGAACCTCTGTGTCCAGTTATCGTGGGTGACCGCACGCCATACAGTTCACTCATGTCATGGAGCACAACAGGCACCAAAATACAACATTACGGTTGCAGCAACTAATCACGCTTGTCCTCCTTTGACCAGTTGCCGTGGGTTACCACACAGTTCATAGATAAGCACCAACAGTCTGTATAGGTACCTGATGGGAGCTCCTGCTCCACCTGCTGACTCTTTGTCAGTCCTCTCTTCCAGGAAAGCTGCCTTACAGGGACCACCAACTTGCCTGGGTGGCACACCTTAGTCAGTTCAGACCCACCGAAGGTCGGTAGCTTCCCCAAGTTTCACTGTGCGCTGCTCAGGGATCCGGTCCTACTCCCAGGACCTCCCAACACACCAGCATGTGCTCTTCAGGACTCCTACTCCAGGACACCCAACACATATTGTGCTCTTCAGGAAGCCTAC